>NW_025550389.1:0-51155 GCF_905237065.1 Salmo salar | reverse complement strand
GAGACAGATATCAACACAGTACAACATGAGACAGATATCAATACAAAACATTGTGATGTGATACAAATAAAAGAAAAATAATAAAATATTACACACACACACAAAATGCAGTGACATCACAACAGAACAAGACATACAAATAATAATACAAATACGAGACAGATATCAATACAAATATGATAGATATCAATAAAATGAGACAGATATCAAAAGACAGAACATCACGACAGATATCAATACAAACAGAGACAGAGATCACAACACGAGACACATGGATATCAATACAAAATAAGGAGACAGACAACAAACACGATGAACAGATATCAATACAAATACACAGAGAAAGATATCAACAACACAACAATGGGACAGATATCAATACAACACGAGACAGACATCAATACAGCACAAATAAGGACAGATATCAACACAACGAGACCAACACAATGAGACAGATATCAATACAACACGAGACAGATATCAATATAACGAGACAATTCAATCACGAGACAGATATCAACACAAACACAGGACAGGGGAATACAACAATGAGACAGATAGTGCCAACAACAGAAATCTAATACAAAAACGAGACACACATCAACACAACACACAACACGACAGACATCACCAACACGAAAGACAGATACATGCAAACATGGGACAGATATAATACAACACATGAGAGCAGATATCAATACAAATATTAGAAGATAAATACAAACATGAGACAGATATCAAAACAACACGAAACAGATATCAAAACAACAGAGGACATCAAACAAATACACAGACAGATATCAATATGTACAAATACGATATCAATACAATTGAGGATGTCAACACAACAATGAGACAGACATCAACAGTCACAACATGAGACAGATATAATCACAAATACTAGACACAGATAAAAAAAACAGTACAAATAAGGAGACAGATATCAATACAAACATGAGACAGATATCAATACAAATACTGAGAAGATATCAATACACATCCAATATGAGACAGAAACGAACAACGAGACAGATATCACACATACATGAGACAGATATCAATACAAATAGAGACAGATATCAATACATGAGACAGATATAATACAAACGAGACAGTATATCAAACAACAGAGACAGATATCGACACAAATACGTAGACAGATATCAATACAAACACAGACAGGATATCACAAATAATCGAGACTGATATCAACACAACCACATCAGACAGATATCAATACAACACGAGACAGAAACAGAGCAATTGCAATCACAAGCGAGAAGATATCAACAAACATGAGACAGATATCAATACAACCACGAGACAGATATCAAATACAACACTGAGAAAGAGAACAATACAACACGAGACAGATATATACACAACATGAGACAGATATCAATATAAACACAAACTGACAGATATCAACACAACACAGACAGACACAAACAACACATATCACAGATATCAACCAAATAATTAGACAGATATCACCACAAACATGAGACAGATATCAATACAGTACACCAGAGAAATAGAGACAGATATCAAAACAAAATATGAGACAGATATCAATACAACACAAAAATGACAGATACAAGCACAACAACATGAGACAGATATCAATACAACACCATGAGACACAATATCAAATACAACAGCGAGACAGATACCAACACAACATAAGAGACAGATATCAATACAACACAAAGACAGATATCAACACACATACACACACATATCAAAGCACAACCACGAGGAACACATGAGACATGAATACACCACATATCAGACAGATATCCAATACAACACGAGACGGATATCAATACAAATACGGCAGACATCGGCGAAGACAGACATCAACAACACAGAATCTGAGCAGATAAATACAAACAATGAGACAGATATCAATCATGAGACAGATATCAATACAGTACAACACGAGACAGATATCAATACAAACATGAAGACAGATATCAATACAAACATGGGAACGATCAACAACACGTAGACATATATCAAACAGAACGAGAAGATATAAACACAAAACAAATGATACAAATATGATGACAGATAACAATACAAATATGAGACAGTATCAATACAACTGAGACAGATACAATCAATACAAAGGAGACAGATATCAATACAAAACATGAGACAGATATCAAAACATGAGACAGATACAACACACACAAACAGAGACAGATATCACACAACAATGACATGATATCAACACAACACATGAGACAGATATCAAACAAACAAAGAGAAAATAACTAAAACATGAGACAGATATCAATACAACATGAGACAGATATCAATACAAATACCACGAGACAGATATCAATACAACAGAAACACAAATATGAGACAGATATCAATACAAATGAGGCAGATATCAATACACAGAGACAGATATCTATACAAACAAGCAGACAGATATCAACACAATAATGTATCAAATACAAAACATTCGAAGAAACATCAATACAAATAGACCGAGACATATATCAATACAGTACCAACAAGAGACAGATATCAATACAAACATGAGACAAGATATCAACGCACAACAAGAGACAGATATCAACACAAACACGAAGAGATATCAAGTGAGAGCAGATATCAATATACAACACGAGACAGATATCAACAAACGATACAAGAGACAGAATCAACACAACAACAGACAGATATCAATACAACACAAATTACAACCATGAGACAGATATCAATACAAACATGAGACAGATATCAAAAACAAAAACAAACACGAGACAGATATCACTACAACATGAGACAGATATCAAACCAACACGAGAAAGATATCAATACAAACGAACAGACAATACACAAAACGAAAATACAAACACGAGACAGATATCAATACAAAACATGAGACAAGATATCAATACAGAACGAGACAGATATCACAACAAATACGAGAAGCATATCAACAACCAACAAACAGAGAGACAGATATCACAAACACAGACACGCGGGTCAGATATCAAAACAAATACGAGACAGATATCAATACAAACATGAGACAGATATCAATACAAACAACATGAGACAAATATCAATACAAAAACCAGTACATGAGACAGATATCAACACAACACAAACATGAGATGGATATCCAACACAAACATGAGACAGATATCACCAACATGAGACAGATATCAATACAAACATCTAGACAGATATCAATACAAACATGAGACAGATATCAATACAAACATGAGACATATCAACACAAACACCACAAGATATAATACAAATCAATATGAGAATGATATCAATACAAAATGAGACAGATATCAATAACCAAATATGAGACAGATATCAATACAACACGAGACAGATATCAATACAACACGAGACAGATATCAATACAACACGAGACAGATATCAATACAAAGAGACAGATATCAAACAACACGCCAGATATCAAACAAACATGAGAGATATCAATACAATACAACACGAGAGATATCAATACAAACCAGACAGATATCAACAAACACGAGACAGATATCAATACAAACATGAGACAGATATCAATACAAAATGAGACAGATATCAATACAAACACGAGACAGATATCAATACATACAACCGAGACAGATATCAATACAAACACGAGACAGATATCAATACAACACCCCGAGACAGATACAATAAAATAGAGACAGATATCAATACAACATGAGACAGATATCAATACAAACATGGCAACATCAATACAAACGAGACAGATACAATACAAAGAGATCAACAAAATCGATATCAATACAATGAGACAGATATCAATACAAACATGAGACAGATATCAATACAAACATGAGACAGATATCAATACAAACATGAGAGACAGATATAAACACATGAGACAGATATCAACCAAACATGAGACAAGATATCAATATACAAAAACGAGACAGATATCAATACACACACAGATATCAATACAAATATGAGACAGATATCATACAAACACGAGACAGATATCAATACAAACGAGACAGAATCAATACAACAGAGACAATATCAATACAACAGAGACAGATATCAATACACATGAGACAGATATCAACAAACAGAGACAGATATCAATACAACCATGAGACAGATATCAATACAACAGAGACAGATATCAATACAACAGAGACAGATATCAATACAAACACGAGACAGATATCAATACAAACGAGAACATGAGACAGATATCAAACAAAGAGACAGATATCAATACAACATAGACAGTATCAATACAACCACGAGACAGATATCAATACAAGAGCAGATACAATACAAACATGAGACAGATATCAATACAAATAGAGACAGATATCAATACAACATGAGACATATCAAACACAAAATGAGAAGATATCAATACAAACACGAGACAGATATCAAACACACGAGACAGATATCAATACAAACATGAGACAGATATCAATACAACAGAGACAGATATCAATACAAACCATGACAGATATCAATACAAACACAACAGAATCAATACAAACACGAGATATCAATAAAAAACAGACAGATATCAATACAACATGAGACAGATATCAATACAAAGAGCAGACACAAACAACAACAGATAACAATACAACATGGACAGATATCACCAACATGAGACAGATATCAATACAACATGAGACAGATATCAATACAAACAGAGACAGATATCAATACAAACATGAGACAGATATCAATACAAACATGAGACAGATTCAACACAGTACAACAGAGACAGAATCAAACAATTACGAGACAGTATCAATACAAACATGAGAAGATATCAATACAACACATGAGACAGATATCAATACAAACACGAGACAGATATCAATACAACACGAGACAGGATATCAAATACAACCATGAGACAGATATCAATACAACATGAGACAGATAACAATACAACAGCAGAAAAAAATCACAACAGATCAATACAATATGAGACAGATATCAATACAACACGAGACGATATCAATCACAACATAGACAGATATCAATACAGGGCAGAACAATACAACACGAGACAGATATCAAACAACATGAGACAGATATCAATACAGCAAAAACATAACCAACATGAGACAGACATCAATACAAAAGAGACAGATATCAATACAAAATGAGACAGATATCAATACAGCACAAAATGACAGATATCAATACAAACGAGACAACATGAAGACAGATATCAATACAACACAGAGACAGATATCAATACAAACACGAGCAGATATCAATACAAACACGAGACAGAGACAATCAAAGAGATATCAATACAACACGACAGATTAAACATATCAATACAAATATGAGACAGATATCAATCAAACCGAGACAGATATCAACACAAACAGAGACAGATATCAATACAAACAGAACAGATATCAATACAAATAGAGACAGATATCAATACAACACGAGACAGATATCAAAACAGAGAGATACAAACCCGCAGATATCAATACAAAACACATGAGACAGATATCAATACAACATGAGACAGATATCAAACAAACTGAGAAGATATCAATACAACACAGAGACAGATATCAAACAACACGAGACAGATACAATACAAACATGAGACAGATATCAATACAAACATGAGACAGATATCAAACAAAACGAGACAGATACAATACAACAAACATGAGACAGATATCAACACAAACATGAGACAGATATCAATACAAATATGAGCAGATATCAAACAACACGACAGATATCAATACAACACGAGACAGATATCAATACAAACATGAGACAGATATCAATACAACACAACAGATATCAATACAACCACGAGACAGATATCAATACAACAGAAGAACAAACAACACGAGACAGATATCAATACAACCAAACAGAACAATCAAACACGAGACAGATATCAATACAACACAACATGAACAGATATCAATACAACCGAGACAGATATCAATACAAACACGAGACAGATACAAACAAACATGAGACAGATACAACACAAACATGAGACAGATATCAATACAAACACGAGACAGATATCAATACAAACATGAGACAGATATCAATACAACACGAGACAGATATCAATACAAACAATGACAGATATCAACACAAACACGAGACAGATATCAACACAACACGAGACAGACATCAATACACACGAGCAGACACAAACAACACAACATGAGACAGATATCAATACAACAGAGACAATCAAACAAACACGAGACAGATATCAATACAAAATGAGACAGATATCAATACAACACGAGACAGATATCAATACAAACATGAGACAGATATCAATACAAACATGAGACAGATATCAATACAAACACGAACAGACATCAATACAACAGAGACAGACATCAATACAAACATGAGACAGATATCAATCAACCCGACAGATATCACATACAGACAAACCGAGACAATACAATACAAACACGAGACAGATAAACAAATAGAGACAGATATCAATACAACAGAGACAGATATCAATACACACATGAGACAGATATCAATACAAATACGAGAGATATCAATACAAACATGAGACAGATATCAATACAAACATGAGACAGATATCAACACAAACATGAGACAGATATCAATACAAACACGAGACAGATATCAATACAAACATGAGACAGATATCAACACAAACATGCAGATATCACCACAAACATGAGACAGATATCAATACAAACATGAGACAGATATCAACACAACAGAGAGATATCATACAACATGAGACAATATCAACACAACAGAGACAGATATCAATACAAACATGAGACAGATATCAATACAACACGAGACAGATATCAATACAGACAACATGAGACAGATATCAATACAAACACGAGACAGATATCAATACAAATACGAGACAGATATCAACACAACAAACTGAGACAGATATCAAACAAACATGAGACAGATATCAATACAACACATGAGACAGATATCAATACAAACACGAGACAGATATCAATACAACAGACACATATCAATACAAACAAGACAATATCAATACAAATGAGACAGATATCAATACAACAGAACAGATATCAATACAACATGAGACAGACAAAACAGACAACATGAGACAGATATCAATACAACACGAACAGATATCAATACAACACGAGAGATATCAATACAAACACGAGACAGATATCAACACAACACATCATGACAGATATCAAACAAACATGCAGATACAACACAAATATGAGACAGATACAACAAAGAACAAACAACATGAGACAGATATCAATACAAAAACATGAGACAGATATCAATACAACATGAGACAGATATCAATACAGCAACATGACGGATATCAAACAAACACGAGACAGATATCAATACAGACAACAGAGACAGATATCAATACAACACGAGACAGATTCAACACAAATATGAGACAGATATCAAACAAACATGAGACAGATATCAATACAAACACGAGACGGATATCAACACAGACACATGAGACAGATACCAATACAACATGAGACAGATATCAATACAAACACGAGCAGATATCAATACAAACACGAGACAGATATCAATACAAATACGAGACAGATATCAATACAAAAACAAGAGACAGATATCAAACAAATTGGAAGATACATACAACACATGAGACAGATATCAATACAAACATGAGACAGATATCAATACAACACGAGACAGATATCAATACAACACGAGCAGATACCACCACAAACATGAGACAGATATCAATACAAACAAAAGATATCAATACAACACGAGACAGATATCAACACAACACGCAGACAGATATCAATACAACAGAGACAGATATCAATACAAACATGAGACAGATATCAAACAACAATGAGACAGATATCAATACAACACGAGACAGATATCAATACAAACATGAGACAGATATCAACACAAACATGAGACAGATATCAATACAACACGAGACAGATACAATACAACACATGAGACAGATATCAATACAAACATGAGACAGATATCAATACAAAAACATGAGACAGATATCACACACAACACGAGACAGATACAATACAACATGAGACAGATATCAATACAAATGAGACAGATATCAATACAACAGACAGATACACAGAAAACCAACATGAGACAGATATCAATACAAACACGAGAAGATATCAAACAAACATGAGACAGATACAACAAATATGGACAGATATCACAACACGAGACAGACATCAAACAAATGAGACAGACATCAACACAACACATGAACGATATCAATACAACAAACATGAGACAGATATCAATACAACACGAGACAGATACAAACAACATAGACAGATATCAACACAGACAAACATGAGACAGATATCAATACAACACGAGACAGATATCAAACAAATATGAGACAGATATCAATACAACATGAACAGATACAATACAAACATGAGACAGATATCAATACAAAAGACAACACAATACAAACATGAGACAGATATCAATACAACCACGAGACAGATATCAATACAACATGAGACAGATATCAATACAACATGAGACAGATATCAATACAAACATGAGACAGAACAATACAACAGAACAGATATCAAACAAACACGAGACAGACATCAATACAAACACGAGACAGATACAACACAAGACAGAATCAACAACACGAGACAGATATCAATACAACACGAGACAGATATCAATACAGTACAACACGAGACAGATATCAATACAAACATGAGACAGATATCAATACACACAACAGAGAAGATATAATACAACACGAGACAGATATCAATACAAAGTCACACACGAGACAGATATCAATACAACACAAACAGAGACAGATATCAATACAAACACAAGCAAGACAGATATCAATACAACATGAGACAGATATCAATACAAACACGAGACAGATACAAACAACATGAGACAGATATCAATACAAACATGAGACAGATATCAAACAAACATGAGAAATATCAACAAATATGAAATATAACAACACAAATAGACAGATATCAATACAACATGAGACAGATATCAACACAAACATGAGACAGATATCAATACAAACATGAGACAGATATCAATACAAACATGAGACAGATATCAACACAAACACGAGACAGATATCAATAC
The DNA here is from genome assembly GCF_905237065.1 of Salmo salar. NCBI lineage: Eukaryota > Metazoa > Chordata > Actinopteri > Salmoniformes > Salmonidae > Salmo > Salmo salar. The sequence goes on along the minus strand of NW_025550389.1, from coordinate 41,966 downwards.
AAACACGAGACAGATATCAATACAAATACGAGACAGATATCAAACAAACAGAGCGATATCAATACAACACAAGAGACAGATATCAATACAAACACATCAGACAGATATCAAACAACACGAGACAGATATCAATACAAATATGAGACAGATATCAATACAAACGAGACAGATATCAATACAAACATGAGACAGATATCAACACAACATGAGACAGATATCAACACAAACAACATGACAGATATCAATACAAACACGAGACAGATATCAATACAAACAGAGACAGATATCAATACAAACACGAGACAGATATCAACACAAACACATGAGACAGATATCAATACAAACATGAGACAGATATCAATACAGACAAACATGAGACAGATATCAATACAACACGAGACAGATATCAATACAAACATGAGACAGATACAATACAAACATGAGACAGATATCAATACAAACAGAGACAGAATCAACACAATACAAGAGACAGATATCAATACAACACGAGACAGACATCAACACAAACATGAGACAGATATCAACACAACACGAGACGATATCAACAAACATGAGACAGATATCAAACAAATATGAGACAGATATCAATACAAATACGAGACAGATATCAATACAAACATGAGACAGATATCAACACAGCAACACGAGACAGATATCAATACAAACACGAGACAGATATCAATACAAACACGAGACAGATATCAACACAAACACGACAGATATCAATACAAACATGAGACAGATATCAATACAACAGAGACAGATATCAAACAAACATGAGACAGATATCAACACAAACACGAGACAGATATCAATACAAACACGAGACAGATATCAATACAAACACGAGACAGATATCAATACAACATGAGACAGATATCAATACAACATGAGACAGATATCAATACAAATAGAGACAGACACAAACAAATATGAGACAGATATCAATACAACATGAGACAGACATCAACACAACATGAGACAGATATCAATACAAACACGAGACAGATATCAACACAACATGAGACAGATATCAACACAACATGAGACAGATATCAATACAAACATGAGACAGACATCAATACAAACACGAGACAGATATCAATACAAACATGAGACAGATATCAATACAAACATGAGACAGATATCAAACAACACGAGACAGATATCAATACAAACACGGAACAACAACACGAGACAGATATCAATACAAACACGAGACAGATATCAATACAAACACGAGACAGATATCAATACAACATGAGACAGATATCAATACAAACATGAGACAATATCAATACAAACACGAGACAGATATCAATACAAACACGAGACAGATATCAATACAAACATGAGACAGATATCAAACAAAAATGAGACAGATATCAATACAACACGAGACAGATATCAAACAACACGAGACAGATATCAACAACACGACAGATATCAAACAACACGAGACAGATATCAATACAAACACGAGACAGAATCAATACAACACAGGAGACAGATATCAATACAAATATGAGACAGATATCAATACAACACGAGACAGATATCAAACAACACGAGACAGATATCAATACAAACACGAGACAGATATCAACACAACATGAGACAGATATCAATACAAACAAGAGACAGATATCAATACAACACGAGACAGATATCAACAAACAAATATGAGACAGATATCAAACAACATGAACAGAGATCAACCAAATATGAGACAGATATCAATACAGAAACATGAGACAGATATCAATACAACACGAGACAGATATCAATACAACATGAGACAGATATCAACACAACACGAGACAGATATCAATACAACACGAGACAGATATCAATACAACAACGGACAGATATCAAACAACACGACAGATACAATACAAACACGAGACAGATACAATACAAACACGAGACAGATATCAATACAAACACGAGACAGATATCAACACAAACAGAGACAGATATCAACACAACCAGAGACAGATACAATACAGAAACATGAGACAGATATCAAACAACACGAGACAGATATCAACACAACATGAGACAGACATCAATACAACATGAGACAGATATCAACACAAACACGAGACAGATATCAATACAACACGAGACAGAATCAGAACAATACAAACATGAGACAGAACAACAAACAGAGACAGACATCAATACAAACATGAGACAGATATCAATACAAACACAGACAGAACAATACAACACGAGACAGATATCAATACAAACACGAGACAGATATCAATACAACACGAGACAGATATCAATACAACAATGAGACAGATATCAATACAACACGAGACAGATATCAATACAAACATGAGACAGATATCAATACAATACAACATGAGACAGATATCAACACAAACACGAGACAGATATCAATACAAATATGAGACAGATATCAATACAACACGAGACAGATATCAATACAAATATGAGACAGATATCAACACAACACGAGACAGATATCAACACAAACACGAGACAGATATCAATACAACACGAGACAGATATCAACACAACATGAGAAGATATCAACACAAACAGAGACAGATATCAATACAACCAAATGAGCAGATATCAATACAACATACGAGACAGATATCAATACAACATGAACAGATTCAATACAACGACAGACAGATATCAAACAAACACGAGACAGATATCAATACAAACACGAGACAGATATCAATACAAAACATGAGACAGATATCAATACAACACGAGACAGATATCAATACAAACATGAGACAGATATCAACACAATATGAGACAGATATCAACACAAACATGAGACAGATATCAACACAACACGAGACAGATATCAATACAAACATGAGACAGATATCAAACAAACACGGACAGATATCAATACAACAAACAGAGACAGATATCAATACAAATACGAGACAGACATCAACACAACACGCAGACAGATATCAATACAAACACGAGACAGATATCAATACAAACAGAGACAGATATCAATACAAACATGAGACAGATATCAATACAACACGAGACAGATATCAACACAACACGAGACAGATATCAATACAAACAACATGAGACAGATATCAATACAAACACGAGACAGATATCAATACAACACGAGACAGATATCAATACAAATACGAGACAGATATCAATACAAACATGAGACAGATATCAACACAACACGAGACAGATATCAACACAACACAGAGACAGATATCAACACAACATGAGACAGATATCAATACAAATGAACAGATATCAAACAACATGAGACAGATATCAAACAACATGAGACAGATATCAATACAAATATGAGACAGATATCAATACAAACATGAGACAGATATCAATACAAACATGAGACAGATATCAAACAACAACAAGACAGATATCAATACAAACAACAGAGACAGATATCAATACAACATGAGACAGATATCAATACAAACATGAGACAGATATCAATACAAAAATGAGACAGATATCAATACAACATGAGACAGATATCAATACAAACATGAGACAGATATCAATACAGCAAACATGAGACAGATATCAAACAACACGAGACAGATATCAATACAAACACGAGACAGATATCAAACAAATATGAGACAGATATCAATACAACAACAGACAGAATCAATACAAACATGAGACAGATATCAATACAAATATGAGACAGATATCAATACAACACAAGACAGATATCAATACAACATGAGACAGATATCAATACAACATGAACAAATCAATACAAACACGAGACAGATATCAATACAAACATGAGACAGATATCAATACAAAACATGAGACAGATATCAATACAACTATGAGACAGATATCAATACAACTATGAGACAGATATCAATACAACACGAGACAGATATCAACACAAACACGAGACAGATATCAACACAAACACGAGACAGATATCAACACAACACCGAGACAGATATCAATACAAATACGAGACAGAACAACACAAACATGGCAGATACAAACAACAATACAAATGCGACAGAACAACACAAATACGAGACAGATATCAATACAACAAACACGAGACAGATATCAATACAACACGAGACAGATATCAATACAACACGAGACAGATATCAAACAACATGAGACAGATATCAACACAACATGAGACAGATATCAACACAACACGAGACAGATATCAATACAAACACGAGACAGATATCAATACAGGACAACATGAGACAGATATCAATACAACACACGAGACAGATATCAATACAAACATGAGACAGATATCAATACAAACAAACAGAGACAGATATCAACACAAACATGAGACAGAGATCAATACAAACACGAGACAGATATCAATACAACACGAGACAGATATCAATACAACACGAGAGATATCAATACAACATAGACAGATATCAATACAACATGAGACAGATATCAATACAAATATGAGACAGATATCAATACAATATGAGACAGATATCAATACAAATACGAGACAGATATCAATACAACACGAGACAGATATCAATACAACACGAGACAGATATCAAACAAACAACATGAACAGATATCAATACAAACACGAGACAGATATCAATACAAACATGAGACAGACTCAATACAAGAGACAGATATCAACACAAATAGACAGAGATCAACACAACACGAGACAGATATCAATACAAAACATGAGACAGATATCAATACAACACGAGACAGATATCAATACAAACATGAGACAGATATCAATACAAACATGAGACAGATATCAATACAAATACGAGACAGATATCAACACAAACATGAGACAGATATCAATACAAACATGAGACAGATATCAATACAAACAATATGAGACAGATATCAATACAACATGCAGATATCAATACAACAAACAGAGACAGATATCAAACAAATACGAGACAGATATCAATACAAACATGAGACAGAATCAACACAAACATGAGACAGATATCAATACAAACACGAACAGATATCAAACAAATACGAGACAGATATCAATACAACATGAGACAGATATCAACACAAACATGAGACAGACATCAATACAACAACAAGAGACAGATATCAATACAAACACGAGACAGATATCAACACAAACACGAGACAGATATCAATACAACACATGAGACAGATATCAATACAACACATGAGACAGATATCAATACAAACATGAGACAGATATCAACACAAACATGAGACAGATATCAATACAAACATGAGACAGATATCAATACAACATGAGACAGATATCAACACAAACACGAGACAGACATCAATACAAACATGAGACAGATATCAATACAAACATGAGACAGACATCAATACAAACATGAGACAGATATCAATACAAACAATATGAGAGATATCAATACAACAGAGACAGATATCAATACAACATGAGACAGATATCAATACAAATATGAGACAGATATCAACACAAACATGAGACAGATATCAACACAACATGAGACAGATATCAATACAAACTGAGACAGATATCAATACAAACATGAGACAGATATCAATACAAACGAGACAGATATCAATACAAACATGAGACAGATATCAACACAAATACATGAGACAGATATCAATACAAACAGAACAGACATCAACACAAACATGAGACAGATATCAAACAAACACGAGACAGATATCAATACAACATGAGACAGATATCAATACAACACGAACAGATACAACAACACGAGACAGATATCAATACAAATATGAGACAGATATCAACACAAACATGAGACAGATATCAATACAACACGAGACAGATATCAACACAACACGAACAGAATCAATACAAACAACATGAGACAGATACAACACAAACATGAGACAGATATCAAACAACATGAGACAGATACAAACGACAGATACAAACAACATATAAAGAGACAGATATCAATACAACATGAGACAGATATCAATACAAATATGAGACAGATATCAATACAAACATGAGACAGATATCAATACAAACACGAGACAGATATCAATACAAACATGAGACAGATATCAATACAACAGAAGATAACAGATATCAATACAAACATGAGACAGATATCAATACAAACATGAGACAGATATCAACACAACATGAGACAGATATCAATACAAACACGAGACAGATATCAATACAAACATGAGACAGATATCAATACAAACACGAGACAGATATCAATACAACACGAGACAGATATCAATACAAACACGAGACAGATACAATACAAACAAACACGAGACAGATATCAATACAACACCATGAGACAGATATCAACACAACACGAGACAGATATCAATACAAACATGAGACAGATATCAATACAACATGAGACAGATATCAACACAAACATGAGACAGATATCAATACAACATGAGACAGATATCAATACAACACGAGACAGATATCAATACAAACATGAGACAGATATCAATACAAACACGAGACAGATATCAACACAAACAGAGACAGATATCAATACAAACACGAGACAGATATCAAACAAACACGAGACAGATATCAATACAAACACGAGACAGATACAATACAAACACGAGACAGACATCAAACAACATGAGACAGATATCAATACAAACACGAGACAGATATCAACACAAACACGAGACAGATATCAATACAAACAAACATGACAGATATCAAACAAACATGAGACAGATACACACAAATCGAGACAGATATCAATACAACACACGAGACAGATATCAATACAAACATGAGACAGATATCAACACAAACACGAGACAGATATCAACACAACATGAGACAGATATCAACACAAATACGAGACAGATATCAAACAACACAGAGACAGATATCAATACAACACATAGACAGATATCAACACAAACATGAGACAGATATCAACACAAATATGAGACAGATATCAATACAAACACGAGACAGATATCAATACAACATGAGACAGATATCAATACAACATGAGACAGATATCAATACAACACACGAGACAGATATCAATACAACACGAGACAGATATCAATACAAACATGAGACAGATATCAAACAAACACGAGACAGATATCAATACAAATACGAGACAGATATCAAACAAACACGAGACAGATATCAATACAACATAGACAGATATCAATACAACATGAGACAGATATCAATACAAATACGAGACAGATATCAATACAAACACGAGACAGATATCAATACAAATACGAGACAGATATCAATACAAACATGAGACAGATATCAATACAGCAAACATGAGACAGATATCAACACAAACACGAACAGATATCAATACAAATACGAGACAGATATCAACACAAATATGAGACAGATATCAATACAACATGAGACAGATATCAATACAACACGAGACAGATATCAATACAAACATGAACAGATATCAATACAACACGAGACAGATATCAACACAAACACGAGACAGATATCAACACAAATATGAGACAGATATCAACACAACAGAGACAGATATCAATACAACATGAGACAGATATCAATACAACATGAGACAGATATCAATACAAATACGAGACAGATATCAATACAAACACGAGACAGATATCAATACAAACATGAGACAGAGAACAAACAACACAACATGAGACAGATATCAAACAAACACGAGACAGAGTATCAATACAACATGAGACAGATATCAACACAACACGAGACAGATATCAATACAACACAAACATGAGCAGATATCAATACAAACACTGAGACAGATATCAATACAACACGAGACAGATATCAATACAACACGAGACAGATATCAACACAAACATGAGACAGATATCAATACAAATACGAGACAGATATCAATACAACACGAGACAGATATCAACACAACACGAGACAGATATCAATACAACACAAATGAGACAGATATCAACACAAATATGAGACAGATATCAACACAAACATGAGACAGATATCAATACATACAACATGAGACAGATATCAATACAACACGAGACAGATATCAATACAAACACGAGACAGATATCAATACAAACATGAGACAGACAATACAACACGAGACAGATATCAAACAAACACGAGACAGATATCAATACAAACATGAGACAGACATCAACACAAACACGAGACAGATATCAATACAACATATGAGACAGATATCAATACAAACATGAGACAGATATCAACACAAACATGAGACAGATATCAATACAACACGAGACAGATATCAATACAACACGAGACAGATATCAATACAAACATGAGACAGATATCAATACAAACATGAGACAGATATCAAACAGAAATATGAGACAGATATCAATACAACATGAGACAGATATCAATACAACACGAGACAGATATCAATACAAACATGAGACAGATATCAATACAAATATGAGACAGATATCAATACAAACATGAGACAGAGATCAATACAAACACGAGACAGATATCAACACAAACATGAGACAGATATCAACACAAACAAGACGACAGACATCAATACAAATATGAGACAGATATCAATACAACATGAGACAGATATCAATACAACAACATGAGACAGATATCAATACAAACATGAGACAGATATCAATACAAACATGAGACAGATATCAATACAAATATGAGACAGATATCAAACAACACAACAGAGACAGATATCAATACAACACACATGAGCAGATATCAATACAATATGAGACAGATATCAATACAAACACGAGACAGATATCAATACAACACGAGACAGATATCAATACAAAATGAGACAGATATCAATACAAACACGAGACAGATATCAATACAACAACATGAGACAGATATCAACACAAACAACATGAGACAGATATCAACACAAACACGAACAGACAGATATCAAACAACACGAGACAGATATCAATACAAACACGAGACAGATATCAATACAAACAACATGAGACAGATATCAATACAAACATGAGACAGATATCAATACAAACATGAGACAGATATCAATACAAACACGAGACAGATATCAATACAACACAAACATGAGACAGATATCAATACAACACAAATGAGACAGATATCAATACAATACAAATGAGACAGATATCAACACAAATATGAGACAGACATCAATACAACATGAGACAGATATCAATACAACACATGAGACAGATATCAATACAAACATGAGACAGATATCAAACAACACGAGACAGATATCAACACAACACGAGACAGATATCAATACAACACAACATGAGACAGATATCAATACAACATGAGACAGATATCAACACAAACACGAGACAGATATCAATACAAACATGAGACAGATATCAAACAACACAAGTATACAGATATCAATACAAATACTGAGACAGATATCAATACAACACATGAGACAGATATCAATACAACATGAGACAGATATCAATACAAACACGAGACAGATATCAATACAAATATGAGACAGATATCAACACAACAGAGACAGAACAATGACACAAACAAATACGAGACAGATATCAATACAAACATGAGACAGATATCAATACAGACAAACATGAGACAGATATCAATACAAATACGAGACAGACATCAATACAACATGAGACAGATATCAACACAACATGAGACAGATATCAATACAACATGAGACAGATATCAACACAACATGAGACAGATATCAATACAAATACGAGACAGATATCAATACAAATACGAGACAGATATCAACACAAACATGAGACAGATATCAATACAAACATGAGACAGATATCAATACAAACACGAGACAGATATCAATACAACATGAGACAGATATCAATACAACATGAGACAGATATCAATACAAATACAACATGAGACAGATATCAACACAACATAGAGACAGATATCAACACAAACAACATGAGACAGATATCAATACAAATACGAGACAGATATCAACACAAACACGAGACAGACACAACACAACACGAACAGATATCAACACAAAACACATGAGACAGATACAACACAACATGAGACAGATATCAATACAAACATGAGACAGATATCAATACAAACATGAGACAGATATCAATACAAATATGAGACAGATATCAATACAACATGAGACAGATATCAACACAAACATGAGACAGATATCACAACAACACGAGACAGATATCAATACAACACGAGACAGATATCAATACAAACACGAGACAGATATCAATACAACATGACAGATACAGACACAAACATGAGACAGACATCAAACAGACAACATGAGACAGATATCAATACAAACATGAGACAGATATCAACACAAACATGAGACAGATATCAAACAAACATGAGACAGATATCAATACAAACAAAAGACAGATATCAATACAAACATGAGACAGATATCAATACAGCACAACATGAGACAGATATCAACACAAATACGAGACAGATATCAATACAACATGAGACAGATATCAATACAAATACGAGACAGATATCAATACAAACATAGAGACAGATATCAATACAAACATGAGACAGATATCAACACAAATATGAGACAGATATCAACACAAACATGAGACAGATATCAACACAACATGAGACAGATATCAATACAACACATGAGACAGATATCAATACAAACATGAGACAGATATCAATACAAACACGAGACAGATATCAAACAACAACATGAGACAGATATCAATACAAACACGAGACAGATATCAATACAAATACGTAGACAGATATCAATACAACACAACATGAGACAGATATCAATACAACTATGAGACAGATATCAATACAACACGAGACAGATATCAATACAAACACGAGACAGATATCAACACAAATACGAGACAGATATCAACACAACACGAGACAGATATCAACACAAACATGAGACAGATATCAATACAAATATGAGACAGACATCAACACAACACGAGACAGATATCAACACAACATGAGACAGATATCAATACAAACTGAGACAGACATCAACACAAACACAGAGACAGATATCAACACAAACATGAGACAGATATCAATACAAACACGAGACAGATATCAACACAAACATGAGACAGATATCAACACAACAACATGAGACAGATATCAATACAAATACGAGACAGATATCAACACAAACATGAGACAGATATCAATACAACATGAGACAGATATCAATACAACATGAGACAGATATCAATACAACACGAGACAGATACAACACAAACACGAGACAGATATCAATACAACATGAGACAGATATCAAACAAACATGAGACAGATATCACAACACAAGATACAAACAACAGAGACAGATATCAATACAAACATGAGACAGATATCACAACACGAGACAGATATCAACACAACAAGAGACAGATATCAACACAAACATGAGACAGATATCAATACAGTCAACATGAGACAGATATCAATACAAACATGAGACAGACATCAATCACAACATGAGACAGATATCAATACAAAACATGAGACAGATATCAACACAACACGAGACAGATATCAATACAAACATGAGACAGATATCAACACAACACGAGACAGACATCAACACAAACACGAGACAGATATCAAACACAACATGAGACAGATATCAATACAAACATGAGACAGATATCAACACAACACGAACAACACAGAGACAGATATCAATACAAATATGAGACAGATATCAACACAAACATGAGACAGATACAATACATACAAACATGAGACAGATATCAATACAAATACGAGACAGACATCAATACAACAACATGAGACAGATATCAATACAGCACAAACATGAGACAGATATCAATACAAATACGAGACAGATATCAACACAACATGAGACAGATATCAACACAACACATGAGACAGATATCAATACAACATGAGACATACAATACAAATACGAGATTCAGACACAATACAAACATGAGACAGATATCAAACAACACAAAACGAGACAGATATCAAACAAACACAACAGAGACAGATATCAATACAACACAAAGAGACAGATATCAACACAAACATGAGACAGATATCAACACAACACGAGACAGATATCAATACAACATACAAGACAGATATCAATACAAACGAACAGACAATCAACACAACACGAGACAGATATCAATACAAAACGAGACAGATATCAACACAACATGAGACAGATATCAAACAACATGAGACAGATATCAATACAAACACTGAGACAGATATCAATACAAAAAGACATAGACAGCACAAACATGAGACAGATATCAATACAAACATGAGACAGACATCAATACAAATAATGAGACAGATATCACACAACATGAGACAGATATCAATACAAACATGAGACAGATACAACACAACATGAGACAGATATCAATACAACACAGAAAACAGAGACAGATATCAATACAAATATGAGACAGATATCAACACAACATGAGACAGACATCAACACAACACGAGACAGATATCAACACAAACATAGACAGATACAACACAAACATGAGACAGATATCAATACAAACATGAGACAGATATCAATACAAACATGAGACATACACAATACAAACAGACAACAACAGGATCAAACAACATGAGACAGATATCAACACAAATATGAGACAGATATCAATACAACATGAGACAGATATCAATACAAACATGAGACAGATATCAATACAACACGAGACAGATATCAATACAACACAACATGACAGATATCAATACAAACACGAGACAGATATCAATACAAACATCAGACAGATATCAACACAAATACGAGACAGATATCAATACAACACGAGACAGACATCAATACAAACACTGAGACAGATATCAATACAACAACAGAGACAGATATCAATACAAACATGAGACAGATATCAATACAACAATGAGACAGAACACACAATACGAGACAGATATCAATACAACAAAATGAGACAGATATCAATACAACATGAGACAGATATCAATACATACAAACATGAGACAGATATCAACACAACATGAGACGATATCAATACAACATGAGACAGACATCAAACAAACATGAGACAGATATCAACACAAACATGAGACAGATATCAATACAAACACGAGACAGACATACAACACAAACACGAGACAGATATCAATACAACATGAGACAGATATCAATACAAACATGAGACAGATATCAAACAAAGATACACAACACGAGACAGATATCAATACAACATGAGACAGATATCAACACAACATGAGACAGAATCAAACACAACATGAGACAGATATCAACACAAACACTAAGACAGATACAATACAGCAAAACATGAGCCAGACATCAACACAAAAATGAGATCAACAAACAAGAGCAGAACAACACAACATGAGATGCATACAATACAAACACGAGACAGATATCAACACAAACAGAGACAGATATCAACACAACAACATGAGCAGATATCAATACAACATGAGACAGATATCAATACAAATACGAGACAGATATCATATACAAACATGAGACAGATATCACTACAACACACGTATTGACATCAACACACAACAACATGAGACAGATATCAATACAACATGAGACAGATATCACAACAAACATGAGACAGATATCAATACACAACATGAGACAGATATCAATACAAATACGAGACAGATACAATACAGACAAACACAGAGACAGATATCAATACAACACGAGACAGATATCAATACAAACACGAGACAGATATCAATACAACATGAGACAGATATCAACACAAATATGAGACAGATATCAATACAAATACGAGACAGATACAATACAAACATGAGACAGATATCAATACAGACAAACATGAGACAGATATCAAACAACAGATATCAATACAACAGACAGATATCAACACAACAACGAGACAGATATCAATACAACACAAGGAAGACAGATATCAATACAACACGAGACAGATATCAATACAAACATGAGACAGATATCAACACACACAACATGAGACAGATATCAATACAACACGAGACAGATATCAATACAACACAACAGAGACAGATATCAATACAAACAAACATGAGACAGATATCAACACAACATGAGACAGATATCAATACAAACATGAGACAGATATCAATACAGACATAACAGATAACAATACAGACATGATACAAGACACAACATGAGACAGACAACAACATGAGACAATACACACAACATGAGACAGATATCAACACAACATGAGACAGATATCAATACAAACATGAGACAGATATCAATACAAACATGAGACAGATATCAATACAAACACGAGACAGATATCAATACAACATGAGACAGATATCAATACAAAACAACAGAGACACATATCAAACAACACGAGACAGATACAACACACAATACGAGACAGATATCAATACAAACATGAGACAGATATCAATACAACACGAGACAGATATCAATACAAATATGAGACAGATATCAATACAAACATGAGACAGATATCAATACAAATACGAGACAGATATCAATACAACACGAGACAGATATCAATACAAACACGAGACAGATATCAACACAAACAAATGAGACAGATATCAATACAACAGAACAATGAGACAGATATCAATACAACACGAGACAGATATCAATACAAACACAGAGACAGATATCAATACAAACACGAGACAGATATCAATACAAACATGAGACAGATATCAATACAAATACGAGACAGATATCAATACAAACAACAGACAGAGACAACACAACAGGATATCAATACAAACATGAGACAGATATCAATACAACACAAACATGACAGATATCAATACAACACAACATGAGCAGATATCAATACAACATGAGACAGATATCAATACAAACACGAGACAGATATCAATACAACACGAGACAGATATCAATACAAACACGAGACAGATATCAATACAACACGAGACAGATATCAATACAAACATGAGACAGATATCAACACAAACATGAGACAGATATCAATACAAACACGAGACAGATATCAATACAACACGAGACAGATATCAATACAAACATGAGACAGATATCAATACAAATACGAGACAGATATCAATACAAATACGAGACAGATATCAATACAACACGAGACAGATATCAATACAACATGAGACAGATATCAATACAAACATGAGACAGATATCAATACAAATATGAGACAGATATCAATACAAACACGAGACAGATATCAATACAAATACGAGACAGATATCAATACAAATACGAGACAGATATCAATACAACACGAGACAGATATCAATACAACATACGAGACAGATATCAATACAACATGAGACAGACATCACACAACATGAGACAGATATCAATACAAATATGAGACAGATATCAATACAACAACATGAGACAGATATCAATACAAACAACGAGACAGATATCAATACAAACACAGACAGATATCAATACAAATATGAGACAGATATCAATACAAACACGAGACAGATATCAATACAAACATGATAGATATCAATACAAATATGAGACAGATATCAATACAACATGAGACAGATATCAATACAACACGAGACATATCAATACAAATACGAGACAGATATCAATACAAACATGAGACAGATATCAATACAAACATGAGACAGATATCAATACAACATGAGACAGATATCAATACAAACATGAGACAGATATCAATACAATACAACATGAGACAGATATCAATACAACACGAGACAGATATCAATACAACACGAGACAGATATCAATACAAACATGAGACAGATATCAATACAAATATGAACAGATATCAATACAACACGAGACAGATATCAATACAAATATGAGACAGATATCAATACAACATGAGACAGACATCAATACAAACATGAGACAGATATCAATACAAACATGAGACAGATATCAATACAACACGAGACAGATATCAATACAACATGAGACAGATATCAATACAACATGAGACAGACATCAACACAAATATGAGACAGATATCAATACACAACATGAGACAGATATCAATACAAACACGAGACAGATATCAATACAAACACGAGACAGATATCAATACAACATGAGACAGATATCAATACAACATGAGACAGATATCAACACAACATGAGACAGATATCAATACAAATACGAGACAGATATCAATACAAACATGAGACAGATATCAACACAACACAACATGAACAGATATCAATACAACACGAGACAGATATCAACACAACACGAGACAGATATCAACACAAACACGAGACAGATATCAATACAAATATGAGACAGATATCAACACAATACAGATATCAATACAACATGAGACAGATATCAATACAAACATGAGACAGATATCAATACAAATATGAGACAGATATCAATACAAACACGAGACAGATATCAATACAACACGAGACAGATATCAATACAAATATGAGACAGATATCAATACAACATGAGACAGATATCAATACAACAACATGAGACAGATATCAATACAAATACGAGACAGATATCAATACAAACATGAGACAGATATCAATACAAACATGAGACAGATATCAATACAAACATGAGACAGATATCAATACAACAAATACGAGACAGATATCAAACAAATACGAGACAGATATCAACACAACACGAGACAGATATCAATACAACATGAGACAGATATCAATACAACATGAGACAGATATCAAACAAAACGCACAACAGAGACAGATATCAATACAACAAACATGAGACAGATATCAATACAACATGAGACAGATATCAATACAAACATGAGACAGATATCAATACAAACATGAGACAGATATCAATACAACACGAGACAGATATCAATACAACACGAGACAGATATCAATACAAATATGAGACAGATATCAATACAACACATGAGACAGATATCAATACAAACATGAGACAGATATCAATACAAATATGAGACAGATATCAATACAACATGAGACAGATATCAATACAACACTGAGACAGATATCAATACAAACATGAGACAGATATCAATACAATACAAACATGAGACAGATATCAATACAAACATGAGACAGATATCAATACAAACATGAGACAGATATCAATACAAACATGAGACAGATATCAATACAAACATGAGACAGATATCAATACAAATATGAGACAGATATCAATACAAATACGAGACAGATATCAATACAAACATGAGACAGATATCAATACAACACAAGACAGATATCAATACAACACGAGACAGATATCAATACAAATATGAGACAGATATCAATACAAACATGAGACAGATATCAACACAACATCCAACATGAGACAGATATCAATACAAACACGAGACAGATATCAATACAACACGAGACAGATATCAATACAAACACGAGACAGATATCAATACAAACATGAGACAGATATCAATACAAACATGAGACAGATATCAATACAAACATGAGACAGATATCAATACAAACATGAGACAGATATCAATACAAATACGAGACAGATATCAATACAAACATGAGACAGATATCAATACAACACAACATGAGACAGATATCAATACAAACACGAGACAGATATCAATACAAACATGAGACAGATATCAATACAACACGAGACAGATATCAATACAAACATGAGACAGATATCAATACAAATATGAGACAGATATCAATACAAACATGAGACAGATATCAACACAACACGAGACAGATATCAATACAAAACATGTGACAGATATCAATACAACATGAGACAGATATCAATACAAACATGAGACAGATATCAATACAAACATGAGACAGATATCAATACAAATATGAGACAGATATCAATACAAACATGAGACAGATATCAATACAATATGAGACAGATATCAATACAAACACGAGACAGATATCAATACAAATACATGAGACAGATATCAATACAACATGAGACAGATATCAATACAAATATGAGACAGATATCAATACAAACATGAGACAGATATCAATACAAACATGAGACAGATATCAATACAAATACGAGACAGATATCAATACAACATGAGACAGATATCAATACAACACGAGACAGATATCAATACAACATGAGACAGATATCAATACAAACACGAGACAGATATCAATACAAACATGAGACAGATATCAATACAACATGAGACAGATATCAATACAAATATGAGACAGATATCAACACAAACATGAGACAGATATCAATACAAACATGAGACAGATATCAATACAAACATGAGACAGATATCAATACAAACATGAGACAGATATCAATACAAACATGAGACAGATATCAATACAAACATGAGACAGATATCAATACACAACATGAGACAGATATCAATACAACATGAGACAGATATCAATACAAACACGAGACAGATATCAATACAAACATGAGACAGATATCAATACAAATACGAGACAGATATCAATACAACACGAGACAGATATCAATACAAACATGAGACAGATATCAATACAAACATGAGACAGATATCAATACAACATGAGACAGATATCAATACAAACATGAGACAGATATCAATACAAACATGAGACAGATATCAATACAGACAACATGAGACAGATATCAATACAAACATGAGACAGATATCAATACAAATACGAGACAGATATCAATACAAATACGAGACAGATATCAATACAACACAACATGACAGATATCAATACAACACTGAGACAGATATCAATACAAACATGAGACAGATATCAATACAACACGAGACAGATATCAATACAACATGAGACAGATATCAATACAACATGAGACAGATATCAATACAAACATGAGACAGATATCAATACAAACATGAGACAGATATCAACACAACACATGAGACAGATATCAATACAACATGAGACAGATATCAATACAGACAAACATGAGACAGATATCAATACAAACACGAGACAGATATCAATACAAATATGAGACAGATATCAATACAAATACGAGACAGATATCAATACAACATGACACATATCAATACAAATACGAGACAGATATCAATACAAACATGAGACAGATATCAATACAACATGAGACAGATATCAATACAAACATGAGACAGATATCAATACAAACATGAGACAGATATCAATACAAATACGAGACAGATATCAATACAACACGAGACAGATATCAATACAACATGAGACAGATATCAATACAACACACATGAGACAGATATCAATACAAACATGAGACAGATATCAATACAACACAACATGACAGATATCAATACAAACACGAGACAGATATCAATACAAACATGAGACAGATATCAACACAAATACGAGACAGATATCAATACAAACATGAGACAGATATCAATACAACATGAGACAGATATCAATACAAATATGAGACAGATATCAATACAAACATGAGACAGATATCAATACAACAACATGAGACAGATATCAATACAAACATGAGACAGATATCAATACAACATGAGACAGATATCAACACAACACGAGACAGATATCAATACAACATGAGACAGATATCAATACAACACGAGACAGATATCAATACAAACACGAGACAGATATCAATACAAATATGAGACAGATATCAATACAACATATGAGACAGATATCAATACAAACACGAGACAGATATCAATACAACATGAGACAGATATCAATACAAATATGAGACAGATATCAATACAAACACGAGACAGATATCAATACAAACATGAGACAGATATCAATACAATACAACATGAGACAGATATCAATACAAACACGAGACAGATATCAACACAACACGAGACAGATATCAATACAAATATGAGACAGATATCAATACAACACAACATGACAGATATCAATACAACATGAGACAGATATCAATACAACATGAGACAGATATCAATACAACAAACATGAGACAGATATCAACACAAACATGAGACAGATATCAATACAAACATGAGACAGATATCAATACAACAACATGAGACAGATATCAATACAAATACGAGACAGATATCAACACAAACATGAGACAGATATCAATACAACATGAGACAGATATCAATACAAACATGAGACAGATATCAATACAACACGAGACAGATATCAATACAAACATGAGACAGATATCAATACAAACATGAGACAGATATCAATACAACATGAGACAGATATCAACACAAACATGAGACAGATATCAATACAACATGAGACAGATATCAATACAAACATGAGACAGATATCAATACAACACATGAGACAGATATCAATACAACACGAGACAGATATCAATACAACACATGAGACAGATATCAATACAACATGAGACAGATATCAATACAACATGAGACAGATATCAACACAACACGAGACAGATATCAATACAAACACGAGACAGATATCAATACAAACATGAGACAGATATCAATACAAATATGAGACAGATATCAATACAACATGAGACAGATATCAATACAAATATGAGACAGATATCAATACAAACAACATGAGACAGATATCAATACAACATGAGACAGATATCAATACAAACACGAGACAGATATCAATACAAAACAAATATGAGACAGATATCAATACAACACGAGACAGATATCAATACAAACATGAGACAGATATCAATACAACATGAGACAGATATCAATACAAACATGAGACAGATATCAATACAAATAAGACAGATATCAATACAACATGAGACAGATATCAATACAAACATGAGACAGATATCAATACAAATATGAGACAGATATCAATACAACATACATGAGACAGATATCAATACAAACATGAGACAGATATCAATACAAACAACATGAGACAGATATCAATACAAACATGAGACAGATATCAATACAAATATGAGACAGATATCAATACAACATGAGACAGATATCAATACAACACGAGACAGATATCAATACAAATATGAGACAGATATCAATACAAACATGAGACAGATATCAATACAAACACGAGACAGATATCAATACAACACACATGACAGATATCAATACAAACATGAGACAGATATCAATACAACACGAGACAGATATCAATACAAACATGAGACAGATATCAATACAAACATGAGACAGATATCAATACAAACATGAGACAGATATCAATACAACACGAGACAGATATCAATACAACACGAGACAGATATCAACACAAATACGAGACAGATATCAATACAACATACGAGACAGATATCAATACAAATATGAGACAGATATCAATACAAACATGAGACAGATATCAATACAAATACGAGACAGATATCAATACAAATATGAGACAGATATCAATACAGACAAACATGAGACAGATATCAATACAAACACGAGACAGATATCAATACAAACATGAGACAGATATCAATACAAACACGAGACAGATATCAACACAACATGAGACAGATATCAATACAACATGAGACAGATATCAATACAACATGAGACAGATATCAATACAACACGAGACAGATATCAATACAAATATGAGACAGATATCAATACAAACATGAGACAGATATCAATACAAACATGAGACAGATATCAATACAACACGAGACAGATATCAATACAACATGAGACAGATATCAATACAACACATGAGACAGATATCAATACAACATGAGACAGATATCAATACAAACATGAGACAGATATCAATACAAATATGAGACAGATATCAATACAAACATGAGACAGATATCAATACAACACGAGACAGATATCAATACAAACACGAGACAGATATCAATACAAACACGAGACAGATATCAATACAAACATGAGACAGATATCAATACAAACATGAGACAGATATCAATACAACACGAGACAGATATCAATACAAACATGAGACAGATATCAATACAAACACGAGACAGATATCAATACAACAAACTGAGACAGATATCAATACAAATACGAGACAGATATCAATACAATACAACATGAGACAGATATCAACACAACATGAGACAGATATCAATACAAATACGAGACAGATATCAATACAAATACGAGACAGATATCAATACAAACATGAGACAGATATCAATACAACTATGAGACAGATATCAATACAAACATGAGACAGATATCAATACAACATGAGACAGATATCAATACAACATGAGATATCAATACAAACATGAGACAGATATCAATACAAATACGAGACAGATATCAATACAAACATGAGACAGATATCAATACAACATGAGACAGATATCAATACAACATGAGACAGATATCAATACAAATATGAGACAGATATCAATACAAACATGAGACAGATATCAATACAAATACGAGACAGATATCAATACAACACGAGACAGATATCAATACACAACATGAGACAGATATCAATACAAATACGAGACAGATATCAATACAAATACGAGACAGATATCAATACAAATACGAGACAGATATCAATACAACACGAGACAGATATCAATACAACATGAGACAGATATCAATACAAACATGAGACAGATATCAATACAAATACGAGACAGATATCAATACAAACATGAGACAGATATCAATACAAACATGAGACAGATATCAATACAAACATGAGACAGATATCAATACAAACACGAGACAGATATCAATACAAACATGAGACAGATATCAATACAAACATGAGACAGATATCAATACAAACATGAGACAGATATCAATACAACATGAGACAGATATCAATACAAACATGAGACAGATATCAATACAAACATGAGACAGATACATACAACATGAGACAGATATCAATACAAATAGAGACAGATATCAATACAAATACATGAGACAGATATCAATACAAATACGAGACAGATATCAATACAAATACGAGACAGATATCAATACAAACACGAGACAGATATCAATACAAACATGAGACAGATATCAATACAACAAACATGAGACAGATATCAATACAAACATGAGACAGATATCAATACAAACATGAGACAGATATCAATACAAACATGAGACAGATATCAATACAATACAACATGAGACAGATATCAATACAAATACAATATGACAGATATCAATACAAACACGAGACAGATATCAATACAAACATGAGACAGATATCAATACAAATACGAGACAGATATCAATACAAACATGAGACAGATATCAATACAACACGAGACAGATATCAATACAAATACGAGACAGATATCAATACAAATACGAGACAGATATCAATACAACATGAGACAGATATCAATACAAACACGAGACAGATATCAATACAAACACGAGACAGATATCAATACAACACAACATGAGACAGATATCAATACAAACACGAGACAGATATCAATACAAACATGAGACAGATATCAATACAACACGAGACAGATATCAATACAACATGAGACAGATATCAATACAAATATGAGACAGATATCAATACAAACATGAGACAGATATCAATACAACATGAGACAGATATCAATACAACAAACATGAGACAGATATCAATACAACACGAGACAGATATCAATACAAATATGAGACAGATATCAATACAATACAACATGAGACAGATATCAATACAACACGAGACAGATATCAATACAAACATGAGACAGATATCAATACAAACACGAGACAGATATCAATACAAACATGAGACAGATATCAATACAACACGAGACAGATATCAATACAAACATGAGACAGATATCAATACAAATACGAGACAGATATCAATACAACACGAGACAGATATCAATACAACATGAGACAGATATCAATACAAACATGAGACAGATATCAATACAACACGAGACAGATATCAATACAAACACGAGACAGATATCAATACAACATGAGACAGATATCAATACAACACAACATGAGACAGATATCAATACAAACATGAGACAGATATCAACACAACATGAGACAGATATCAATACAAACATGAGACAGATATCAATACAACATGAGACAGATATCAATACAACACGAGACATATCAATACAAATGAGACAGATATCAATACAAATATGAGACAGATATCAATACAACAACATGAGACAGATATCAATACAAACATGAGACAGATATCAATACAACAAACATGAGACAGATATCAATACAAACATGAGACAGATATCAATACAAACATGAGACAGATATCAATACAAACATGAGACAGATATCAATACAAATACTGAGACAGATATCAATACAAACATGAGACAGATATCAATACAACACGAGACAGATATCAATACAAACATGAGACAGATATCAATACAAACACGAGACAGATATCAATACAAACATGAGACAGATATCAATACAACACGAGACAGATATCAATACAACATGAGACAGATATCAATACAAATATGAGACAGATATCAATACAATACAACATGAGACAGATATCAATACAACACGAGACAGATATCAATACAAACATGAGACAGATATCAATACAAATACGAGACAGATATCAATACAACACGAGACAGATATCAATACAAACATGAGACAGATATCAATACAACAACACAACATGAGACAGATATCAATACAAACACGAGACAGATATCAATACAAACACGAGACAGATATCAATACAAATACGAGACAGATATCAATACAAACATGAGACAGATATCAATACAAACACGAGACAGATATCAACACAACATGAGACAGATATCAATACAAACACGAGACAGATATCAATACAACACGAGACAGATATCAACACAAACATGAGACAGATATCAATACAACACGAGACAGATATCAATACAACAAATATGAGACAGATATCAATACAACATGAGACAGATATCAATACAACATGAGACAGATATCAATACAACATGAGACAGATATCAATACAAACATGAGACAGATATCAATACAAATACGAGACAGATATCAATACAAACATGAGACAGATATCAATACACAACATGAGACAGATATCAATACAAACATGAGACAGATATCAATACAAATACTGAGACAGATATCAATACAAACACGAGACAGATATCAATACAAACACGAGACAGATATCAATACAAAACTGAGACAGATATCAATACAAACATGAGACAGATATCAATACAACAACATGAGACAGATATCAATACAAATACGAGACAGATATCAATACAAACATGAGACAGATATCAATACAGTACAAACATGAGACAGATATCAATACAAACACGAGACAGATATCAATACAACATGAGACAGATATCAATACAAACATGAGACAGATATCAATACAACATGAGACAGATATCAATACAAACATGAGACAGATATCAATACAAACATGAGACAGATATCAATACAAACATGAGACAGATATCAACACAAACATGAGACAGATATCAATACAAACATGAGACAGATATCAATACAAACATGAGACAGATATCAATACAAAACATGAGACAGATATCAATACAACACGAGACAGATATCAATACAACACAATACAGATATCAATACAACACAAGACAGCATACAATACAAACATGAGACAGATATCAATACAACACGAGACAGATATCAATACAAATATGAGACAGATATCAATACAAATACGAGACAGATATCAATACAAATATGAGACAGATATCAATACAACAAATATGAGACAGATATCAATACAACATGAGACAGATATCAATACAAACATGAGACAGACATCAATACAAACAAACATGAGACAGATATCAATACAAATACAGAGACAGATATCAATACAACATGAGACAGATATCAATACAACATGAGACAGATATCAATACAACATGAGACAGATATCAATACAAATATGAGACAGATATCAATACAACACGAGACAGATATCAATACAAACATGAGACAGATATCAATACAAACAAATGAGACAGATATCAATACAACACGAGACAGATATCAATACAACACGAGACAGATATCAATACAAACACGAGACAGATATCAATACAAACATGAGACAGATATCAATACAAACATGAGACAGATATCAATACAACACGAGACAGATATCAATACAAACATGAGACAGATATCAATACAAATATGAGACAGATATCAATACAAACATGAGACAGATATCAATACAACACATAGACAGATATCAATACAAATATGAGACAGATATCAATACAAACATGAGACAGATATCAATACAACACGAGACAGATATCAATACAAACACGAGACAGATATCACAATACGCAGAACAACATGAGACAGATATCAATACAACACGAGACAGATATCAATACAAACATGAGACAGATATCAATACAAACACGAGACAGATATCAATACAAACATGAGACAGATATCAATACAAACATGAGACAGATATCAATACAAATATGAGACAGATATCAATACAACATGAGACAGATATCAATACAAATACATGAGACAGATATCAATACAAATACAACATGAGACAGATATCAATACAACACGAGACAGATATCAATACAAACATGAGACAGATATCAATACAAACATGAGACAGATATCAATACAAACACGAGACAGATATCAATACAACACGAGACAGATATCAATACAAACATGAGACAGATATCAATACAACATGAGACAGATATCAACACAAACATGAGACAGATATCAATACAAACATGAGACAGATATCAATACAACACGAGACAGATATCAATACAACACAAATATGAGACAGATATCAATACAAACACGAGACAGATATCAATACAACATGAGACAGATATCAATACAAATACGAGACAGATATCAATCATACAAACATGAGACAGATATCAATACAAACATGAGACAGATATCAATACAACACAAACATGAGACAGATATCAATACAAATAAGAGAACAGATATCAATACAATACAAACATGAGACAGATATCAATACAAACACGAGACAGATATCAATACAAAACATGAGACAGATATCAATACAAACATGAGACAGATATCAATACAAACATGAGACAGATATCAATACAAACATGAGACAGATATCAATACAACATAAGAGACAGATATCAATACAAACACGAGACAGATATCAATACAATACAAACATGAGACAGATATCAATACAACACAACATGACAGATATCAATACAACACGAGACAGATATCAATACAACACGAGACAGATATCAATACAACACGAGACAGATATCAATACAAACACGAGACAGATATCAATACAAACATGAGACAGATATCAATACAACATGAGACAGATATCAATACAGACAAACATGAGACAGATATCAATACAAATACGAGACAGATATCAATACAACACGAGACAGATATCAATACAACACATGAGACAGATATCAATACAAACACGAGACAGATATCAATACAAACATGAGACAGATATCAATACAAACATGAGACAGATATCAATACAACATGAGACAGATATCAATACAACATGAGACAGATATCAATACAAATATGAGACAGATATCAATACAAACATGAGACAGATATCAATACAAACATGAGACAGATATCAATACAACACGAGACAGATATCAAACAACATAGACAGATATCATACAACACGAGACAGATATCAATACAACATGAGACAGATATCAATACAAACAAACATGAGACAGATATCAATACAAATACGAGACAGATATCAATACAACATGAGACAGATATCAATACAACACGAGACAGATATCAATACAAATATGAGACAGATATCAATACAAAATCAATACACTGAGACAGATATCAATACAAACATGAGACAGATATCAATACAAACACGAGACAGATATCAATACAAACATGAGACAGATATCAATACAAACAACTGAGACAGATATCAATACAAATATGAGACAGATATCAATACAAATATGAGACAGATATCCAACACAAACATGAGACAGATATCAATACAAATACGAGACAGATATCAATACAACATGAGACAGATATCAATACAAATATGAGACAGATATCAATACAACACGAGACAGATATCAATACAACAGATATCAATACAAACATGAGACAGATATCAATACAAACATGAGACAGATATCAATACAAATATGAGACAGATATCAATACAACATGAGACAGATATCAATACAAACATGAGACAGATACAATACAATACAAACATGAGACAGATATCAATACAAACACGAGACAGATATCAATACAAATATGAGACAGATATCAATACAAACATGAGACAGATATCAATACAACATGAGACAGATATCAATACAAACAACATGAGACAGATATCAATACAAACATGAGACAGATATCAATACAACGACAGATACACAAACATGAGACAGATATCAATACAAACATGAGACAGATATCAACATACAACATGAGACAGATATCAATACAACATGAGACAGATATCAATACAAACATGAGACAGATATCAATACAAATACATGAGACAGATATCAATACAACACGAGACAGATATCAATACAACATGAGACAGACATCAATACAAATACATGAGACAGATATCAATACAAACACGAGACAGATATCAATACAACACGAGACAGATATCAATACAAACATGAGACAGATATCAATACAACACGAGACAGATATCAATACAAACAACGATGACAGATATCAATACAACATGAGACAGATATCAATACAAATATGAGACAGATATCAATACAACACGAGACAGATATCAATACAAACATGAGACAGATATCAATACAACAACATGAGACAGATATCAATACAACACGAGACAGATATCAATACAAACATGAGACAGATATCAATACAAACACGATACAGATATCAATACAAACATGAGACAGATATCAATACAACACGAGACAGATATCAATACAACACGAGACAGATATCAATACAAACATGAGACAGATATCAATACAAACATGAGACAGATATCAATACAAACACGAGACAGATATCAATACAAATATGAGACAGATATCAATACAAACATGAGACAGATATCAATACAAATATGAGACAGATATCAACATACAAACATGAGACAGATATCAATACAAACATGAGACAGATATCAATACAAACATGAGACAGATATCAATACAAATATGAGACAGATATCAATACAAACACGAGACAGATATCAATACAACACATGAGACAGATATCAATACAACACGAGACAGATATCAATACAAACATGAGACAGATATCAATACAACACGAGACAGATATCAATACAAACATGAGACAGATATCAATACAAACATGAGACAGATATCAATACAAATACTGAGACAGATATCAATACAACATGAGACAGATATCAATACAACATGAGACAGATATCAATACAAATATGAGACAGATATCAATACAAACACGAGACAGATATCAATACAAATATGAGACAGATATCAATACAAACATGAGACAGATATCAATACAACACGAGACAGATATCAATACAAACATGAGACAGATATCAATACAACACGATACAATACAAACATGAACAGATATCAATACAAATACGAGACAGATATCAATACAAATACGAGACAGATATCAATACAAACACGAGACAGATATCAATACAAACACGAGACAGATATCAATACAAATACGAGACAGATATCAATACAACATGAGACAGATATCACAAACACAACAGAACAATACAACATGAGACAGATATCAATACAAACAACAGAGACAGATATCAATACAAACAATATGAGACAGATATCAATACAAACATGAGACAGATATCAATACAACACGAGACAGATATCAATACAACATGAGACAGATATCAATACAACAACACAACATGAGACAGATATCAATACAACACGAGACAGATATCAATACAAACAATGAGACAGATATCAATACAAACAACATGAGACAGATATCAATACAACATGAGACAGATATCAATACAAATATGAGACAGATATCAATACAACATGAGACAGATATCAATACAACATATGAGACAGATATCAATACAAACATGAGACAGATATCAATACAAACACGAGACAGATATCAATACAACACGAGACAGATATCAATACAACACGAGACAGATATCAATACAACATGAGACAGATATCAATACACAACAAATAGAGACAGATATCAATACAAACACGAGACAGATATCAATACAAATATGAGACAGATATCAATACAAATATGAGACAGATATCAATACAACAGCTACAAACATGAGACAGATATCAATACAAACACGAGACAGATATCAATACAACACGAGACAGATATCAATACAAACACTGAGACAGATATCAATACAAACATGAGACAGATATCAATACAACATGAGACAGATATCAATACAACACAACATGAGACAGATATCAATACAACACGAGACAGATATCAATACAAAATGCATGACAGATATCAATACAAATACAGACAGATATCAATACAACACAAACAGAACAACAAAACGAGACAGATATCAATACAAACATGAGACAGATATCAATACAACACGAGACAGATATCAATACAAACATGAGACAGATATCAATACAGCAACATGAGACAGATATCAATACAACATGAGACAGATATCAACATACAACATGAGACAGATATCAATACAACACGAGACAGATATCAATACAAACACGAGACAGATATCAATACAACATATGAGACAGATATCAATACAACAACATGAGACAGATATCAATACAAACATGAGACAGATATCAATACAAATATGAGACAGATATCAATACAAATACGAGACAGATATCAATACAAACATGAGACAGATATCAATACAAATATGAGACAGATATCAATACAAATATGAGACAGATATCAATACAAACATGAGACAGATATCAATACAACATAAGAGACAATACAATACAACAACATGAGACAGATATCAATACAAATACGAGACAGATATCAATACAACACAGAGACAGATATCAATACAACACGAGACAGATATCAATACAAACATGAGACAGATATCAATACAACACGAGACAGATATCAATACAAACATGAGACAGATATCACAACAGAAGACAGATACACAC
Organism: Salmo salar; assembly: GCF_905237065.1. NCBI lineage: Eukaryota > Metazoa > Chordata > Actinopteri > Salmoniformes > Salmonidae > Salmo > Salmo salar. Next base: position 10,614 of record NW_025550389.1, on the reverse strand, counting down.
AACATGAGACAGATATCAATACAAACATGAGACAGATATCAATACAACATGAGACAGATATCAACACAATATGAGACAGATATCAACACAACATGAGTCTGATATCAATACAGACAAACATGAGACAGATATCAATACAAATACATGAGACAGATATCAATACAACATGAGACAGATATCAATACAAATATGAGACAGATATCAATACAAATATGAGACAGATATCAATACAAACATGAGACAGATATCAATACAACACGAGACAGATATCACAAACATGAGACAGATATCAACAAACATGAGACAGATATCAATACAAACACATGAGACATATCAATACAACACAACATGAGACAGATATCAATACAACAAAATGAGACAGATATCAATACAAACACGAGACAGATATCAATACAAATATGAGACAGATATCAATACAACATGAGACAGATATCAATACAACACAAATATGAGACAGATATCAATACAACATAATGACAGATATCAATACAAATACGAGACAGATATCAATACATACAAACATGAGACAGATATCAATACAACACGAGACAGATATCAATACAACATGAGACAGATATCAATACAACATGAGACAGATATCAATACAACACGAGACAGATATCAATACAAACATGAGACAGATATCAATACAAACACGAGACAGATATCAATACAAACATGAGACAGATATCAATACAACATGAGACAGTACAATATCAATACAAACATGAGACAGATATCAATACAAACATGAGACAGATATCAATACAAACATGAGACAGATATCAATACAAACATGAGACAGATATCAATACAAATATGAGACAGATATCAATACAAACATGAGACAGATATCAATACAACACAGACAGACATCAATACAACATGAGACAGATATCAATACAACACAGACAGACAGACATCAATACAAGAGAACACAACATGAGACAGATATCAATACAAACATGATATGATATCAATACAAACACGAGACAGATATCAATACAAATACGAGACAGATATCAATACAACATGAGACAGATATCAATACAAACACGAGACAGATATCAATACAAATATGAGACAGATATCAATACAACATGAGACAGATATCAATACAACATGAGACAGATATCAATACAAACACGAGACAGATATCAACACAAACATGAGACAGATATCAATACAAACATGAGACAGATATCAATACAAACATGAGACAGATATCAATACAAATACGAGACAGATATCAATACAACATGAGACAGATATCAATACAACATGAGACAGATATCAATACAAACATGAGACAGATATCAATACAAACACGAGACAGATATCAATACAAACATGAGACAGATATCAATACAAATATGAGACAGATATCAATACAACATGAGACAGATATCAATACAAAACATGAGACAGATATCAATACAACACGAGACAGATATCAATACAATACAAACATGAGACAGATATCAATACAAATACGAGACAGATATCAATACAAACATGAGACAGATATCAATACAAACATGAGACAGATATCAATACAAATACGAGACAGATATCAATACAAACACGAGACAGATATCAATACAACACGAGACAGATATCAATACAAATATGAGACAGATATCAATACAAACACGAGACAGATATCAATACAAATATGAGACAGACATCAAACAACATGAGACAGATATCAATACAACAACATGAGACAGATATCAATACAACACTGAGACAGATATCAATACAATACAAATATGAGACAGATATCAATACAACATGAGACAGATATCAATACAACATGAGACAGATATCAATACAAATATGAGACAGATATCAATACAACACGAGACAGATATCAATACAACATGAGACAGATATCAATACAAACACGAGACAGATATCAATACAAACACGAGACAGATATCAATACAAACACGAGACAGATATCAATACAAACACGAGACAGATATCAATACAAATATGAGACAGATATCAATACAACAACATGAGACAGATATCAATACAAATACGAGACAGATATCAATACAAATGAGACAGATATCAATACAACATGAGACAGATATCAATACAAACACTGAACAGATATCAATACAACACGAGACAGATATCAATACAAACATGAGACAGATATCAATACACAACATGAGACAGATATCAATACAACATGAGACAGATATCAATACAACAATGAGACAGATATCAATACAAACATGAGACAGATATCAATACAAATTGAGACAGATATCAATACAAATATGAGACAGATATCAATACAACATGAGACAGATATCAATACAAACATGAGACAGATATCAATACAAACACGAGACAGATATCAATACAACATACGAGACAGATATCAATACAAACAATAGACAGATATCAATACAAATACGAGACAGATATCAATACAAACATGAGACAGATATCAATACAACACGAGACAGATATCAATACAAATATGAGACAGATATCAATACAAACATGAGACAGATATCAATACAACAACATGAGACAGATATCAATACAATACGAGACAGATATCAATACAAATATGAGACAGATATCAATACACAACATGAGACAGATATCAATACAAACATTAGACAGATATCAATACAACATGAGACAGATATCAATACAAACATGAGACAGATATCAATACAAACATGAGACAGATATCAATACAACACGAGACAGATATCAATACAAATATGAGACAGATATCAATACAAACATGAGACAGATATCAACACAACACGAGACAGATATCAATACAAACATGAGACAGATATCAATACAAACATGAGACAGATATCAATACAAACATGAGACAGATATCAATACAACACGAGACAGATATCAATACAAACATGAGACAGATATCAATACAAACACGAGACAGATATCAATACAAACATGAGACAGATATCAATACAAACAACATGAGACAGATATCAATACAACATGAGACAGATATCAATACAGCAACATGAGACAGATATCAATACAAACATGAGACAGATATCAATACAAACATGAGACAGATATCAATACAAACATGAGACAGATATCAATACAAACATGAGACAGATATCAATACAAACATGACAATACAACAAAACGAGACAGATATCAATACAAACACAGACAGATATCAATACAACATGAGACAGATATCAATACAAACACACAAACATGAGACAGATATCAATACAAATACGAGACAGATATCAATACAACATGAGACAGATATCAATACAACATTGAGACAGATATCAATACAACATGAGACAGATATCAATACAACATGAGACAGATATCAATACAAAACATGAGACAGATATCAATACAACATGAGACAGATATCAATACAACACGAGACAGATATCAATACAAAACACATGAGACAGATATCAATACAAACAACATGAGCAGATATCAATACAATACAATGAGACAGATATCAATACAAATACGAGACAGATATCAATACAAACATGAGACAGATATCAATACAAATATGAGACAGATATCAATACAAACATGAGACAGATATCAATACAACACGAGACAGATATCAATACAACATGAGACAGATATCAATACAACACAACAGACAGATACAATACAACACAATATGAGACAGATATCAATACAAACATGAGACAGATATCAATACAACACATGAGACAGATATCACATACAACATGAGACAGATATCAATACAAAACTGAGACAGATATCAATACAAATACGAGACAGATATCAATACAAATATGAGACAGATATCAATACAAATACGAGACAGATATCAATACAACACAAACATGAGACAGATATCAATACAACACAACTGAGACAGATATCAATACAAACATGAGACAGATATCAATACAAATATGAGACAGATATCAATACAAACATGAATGATACAATACAACACGAGACAGATATCAATACAACACGAGACAGATATCAATACAAATATGAGACAGATATCAATACAAACATGAGACAGATATCAATACAAACATGAGACAGATATCAATACAACAAACATGAGACAGATATCAATACAAATATGAGACAGATATCAATACAACACGAGACAGACATCAATACAAACATGAGACAGATATCAATACAAACATGAGACAGATATCAATACAACTACGAGACAGATATCAATACAAACATGAGACAGATATCAATACAAATACGAGACAGATATCAATACAACACGAGACAGATATCAATACAAATATGAGACAGATATCAATACAACACGAGACAGATATCAATACAAACATGAGACAGATATCAATACAAACAACATGAGACAGATATCAATACAACACGAGACAGATATCAATACAAATATGAGACAGATATCAATACAAATATGAGACAGATATCAATACAACACGAGACAGATATCAATACAAATATGAGACAGATATCAATACAAACATGAGACAGATATCAAACAACAACATGAGACAGATATCAATACAACACGAGACAGATATCAATACAAACAAATATGAGACAGATATCAATACAACTATGAGACAGATATCAATACAAACATGAGACAGATATCAATACAATACAAACATGAGACAGATATCAATACAAATATGAGACAGATATCAATACAAACACGAGACAGATATCAATACAACACGAGACAGATATCAATACAAACATGAGACAGATATCAATACAACATGAGACAGATATCAATACAAACATGAGACAGATATCAATACAACATGAGACAGATATCAATACAAACATGAGACAGATATCAATACAACAGTACAAACATGACAGATATCAATACAACATGAGACAGATATCAATACAACATGAGACAGATATCAATACAAACATGAGACAGATATCAATACAAATACGAGACAGATATCAATACAACATGAGACAGATATCAATACAATATGAGACAGATATCAATACAACACACTGACAGATATCAATACAACATACGAGACAGATATCAATACAACATGAGACAGATATCAATACAACATAGACAGGATACAATACAACATGAGACAGATATCAATACAAACATGAGACAGATATCAATACAAATATGAGACAGATATCAATACAAATACGAGACAGATATCAATACAACATGAGACAGATATCAATACAAATATGAGACAGATATCAATACAAACAACATGAGACAGATATCAATACAAACACGAGACAGATATCAATACAAATATGAGACAGATATCAATACAACATGAGACAGATATCAATACAACATGAGACAGATATCAATACAAACATGAGACAGATATCAACACAAACACGAGACAGACACTACAAACATGAGACAGATATCAATACAAATATGAGACAGATATCAATACAACATGAGACAGATATCAATACAACCGAGACAGATATCAACTACAAACATGAGACAGATATCAATACAAACAACATGAGACAGATATCAATACAACATGAGACAGATATCAATACAAACATGAGACAGATATCAATACAAACATGAGACAGATATCAACAATACAAACATGAGACAGATATCAATACATACAAACATGAGACAGATATCAAACAAACATGAGACAGATATCAATACAACATGAGACAGATATCAATACAAACACGAGACAGATATCAATACAACATGAGACAGATATCAATACAAATATGAGACAGATATCAATACAACACGAGACAGATATCAATACAACACAATACACAGATATCAACACAACACGAGACAGATATCAATACAAACACGAGACAGATATCAATACAAATACGAGACAGATATCAATACAACACAGACAGATATCAATACAACACGAGACAGATATCAATACAACACGAGACAGATATCAATACAAATACGAGACAGATATCAATACAAACATGAGACAGATATCAATACAAACATGAGACAGATATCAATACAAATATGAGACAGATATCAATACAACAAACATGAGACAGATATCAATACAAACATGAGACAGATATCAATACAAACATGAGACAGATATCAATACAAATATGAGACAGATATCAATACAGTACAACATGAGACAGATATCAATACAAACTGAGACAGATATCAATACAACAACATGAGACAGATATCAATACAAATACGAGACAGATATCACAAACATGAGACAGATATCAATACAAACATGAGACAGATATCAATACAAACATGAGACAGATATCAATACAAATACGAGACAGATATCAATACAAACAAATGAGACAGACATCAATACAAACACGAGACAGATATCAATACAACACGAGACAGACATCAACACAACATGAGACAGATATCAATACAAACATGAGACAGATATCAATACAAACACATGAGACAGATATCAATACAACATGAGACAGATATCAATACAAATACGAGACAGATATCAATACAACATGAGACAGATATCAATACAACATGAGACAGATATCAATACAACATAGACAGATATCAATACAACATGAGACAGATATCAATACAGCACAACATGAGACAGATATCAATACAAACATGAGACAGATATCAATACAAATAATGAGACAGATATCAATACAGTACAAACATGAGACAGATATCAATACAAATACGAGACAGATATCAATACAACATGAGACAGATATCAATACAACATGAGACAGATATCAATACAAACATGAGACAGTATCAATACAACATGAGACAGATCAACAACATGAGACAGATATCAATACAAATATGAGACAGATATCAATACAACACGCAGACAGATATCAATACAAACATGAGACAGATATCAATACAACATGAGACAGATATCAATACAACATGAGACAGATATCAATACAAATACGAGACAGATATCAAACAAACATGAGACAGATATCAATACAAACAACGAGACAGATATCAATACAACATGAGACAGACATCAATACAACATAGACAGATATCAATACAAAGAAGATATCAATACAAACATGAGACAGATATCAATACAACACGAGACAGATATCAATACAACAAATATGACAGATATCAAACAAATACGAGACAGATATCAATACAACACGAGACAGATATCAATACAAATACAACACAGATATCAATACAACACGAGACAGATATCAATACAACATGAGACAGATATCAATACAAACATGAGACAGATATCAACACAACATGAGACAGATATCAATACAAACATGAGACAGATATCAATACAACACGAGACAGATATCAATACAAACACATGAGACAGATATCAATACAACACACATGACAGATATCACAATACAACACGAGACAGATATCAATACAAATATGAGACAGATATCAATACAACATGAGACAGATATCAATACAACACATGAGACAGATATCAATACAACATGAGACAGATATCAATACAACAGTACAACAATGAGACAGATATCAATACAAACACGAGACAGATATCAATACAAACATGAGACAGATATCAATACAAACACGAGACAGATATCAATACAAACACGAGACAGATATCAATACAAACAACTGAGACAGATATCAATACAACACGAGACAGATATCAATACAAACATGAGACAGATATCAATACAAATATGAGACAGATATCAATACAACTGAGACAGATATCAATACAAATACATGAGACAGATATCAATACAACACGAGACAGATATCAATACAACATGAGACAGATATCAATACAAACACGAGACAGATATCAAACAAATATGAGACAGACATCAATACAAACACGAGACAGATATCAATACAGACAAACATGAGACAGATATCAATACAAACATGAGACAGATATCAATACAAACATGAGACAGATATCAATACAAATATGAGACAGATATCAATACAACATGAGACAGATATCAAACAACAACATGAGACAGATATCAATACAAATACGAGACAGATATCAATACAACAAACATGAGACAGATATCAATACAACACGAGACAGATATCAATACAACATAGCAAGACAGATATCAATACAACATGAGACAGATATCAATACAACATGAGACAGATATCAATACAACACGAGACAGATATCAAACAATGAGACAGATATCAATACAAATACGAGACAGATATCAATACAACACGAGACAGATATCAATACAAACATGAGACAGATATCAATACAAATCGAGACAGATATCAACACAAATATGAGACAGATATCAACACAACCACGAGACAGATATCAATACAACTATGAGACAGATATCAACACAATACAACACGAGCAGATATCAATACAACACGAGACAGATATCAATACACCAAACATGAGACAGATATCAATACAACATATGAGACAGATATCAATACAACATCGAGACAGATATCAATACAAATATGAGACAGATATCAATACAACATGAGACAGATATCAATACAACCATGAGACAGATATCAATACAACATGAGACAGATATCAATACAAATATGAGACAGATATCAATACAACAAACATGAGACAGATATCAATACAACACAAACAAGACAGATATCAATACAAACATGAGACAGATATCAATACAAACATGAGACAGATATCACATACAAATATGAGACAGATATCAATACAAACACGAGACAGATATCAATACAAATCGAGACAGATATCAATACAAATACGAGACAGATATCAATACAAACATGAGACAGATATCAATACAAAACACGACAGATATCAATACAACACGAAGACAGATATCAATACAACACGAGACAGATATCAATACAACATATGAGACAGATATCAATACAAATACAACAGACAGATATCAATACAAACACGAGACAGATATCAATACAAATATGAGACAGATATCAATACAACACGAGACAGATATCAATACAAACATGAGACAGATATCAATACACACATAAGGACAGATATCAATACAAACATGAGACAGATATCAAACAAATATGAGACAGATATCAATACAGTACAACATGAGACAGATATCAATACAAATACGAGACAGATATCACAAATATGAGACAGATATCAATACAAACATGAGACAGATATCAATACAAATACGAACAGATATCAATACAAACATGAGACAGATATCAATACAAACATGAGACAGATATCAATACAACATGAGACAGATATCAATACAAACATGAGACAGATATCAATACAAACATGAGACAGATATCAATACAAATACATGAGACAGATATCAATACAAACATGAGACAGATATCAATACAAACACGAGACAGATATCAATACAACCGAGACAGATATCAATACAAATACTGAGACAGATATCAATACAACACGAGACAGATATCAACACAAATACGAGACAGATATCAATACAAACACGAGACAGATATCAATACAACACGAGACAGATATCAATACAACACGAGACAGATATCAATACAACATGAGACAGATATCAATACAAATACGAGACAGATATCAATACAACACGCAGACAGATATCAATACAAATATGAGACAGATATCAATACAAATATGAGACAGATATCAATACAACACAACATGAGACAGATATCAATACAAATACGAGACAGATATCAATACAAATATGAGACAGATATCAATACAACACAAATGAGACAGATATCAATACAACACGAGACAGATATCAATACAAACATGAGACAGATATCAATACAACACATGAGACAGATATCAACACAAATACGGAGACAGATATCAAACAGACAAATATGAGACAGATATCAATACAAACATGAGACAGATATCAATACAAATATGAGACAGATATCACATACAACATGAGACAGATATCAATACAAACATGAGACAGACATCAATACAAACATGAGACAGATATCAACACAACATGAGACAGATATCAATACAAACAAATATGAGACAGATATCAATACAACACGAGACAGATATCAACACAAACATGAGACAGATATCAATACAAACATGAGACAGATATCAATACAAACAATGAGACAGATACAATACAACACGAGACAGATATCAATACAAACATGAGACAGATATCAATACAAACATGAGACAGATATCAATACAAACACGAGACAGGATATCAACACAACACGAGACAGATATCAATACAACATGAGACAGATATCAATACAAATACGAGACAGATATCAATACAGACAACATGAGACAGATATCAATACAACATAGACAGATATCAATACAAACAAATATGAGACAGATATCAATACAACACAAACATGACAGACATACAATACAACACAAAGACAGATATCAAACAACATGAGACAGATATCAAACAACATGAGAAGATAATCAAACAAACATGAGACAGATACAATACAACACGAGACAGACATCAATACAACAGAGACAGATATCAATACAACACAAACATGAGACAGATATCAACACAAACATGAAGACAGATATCAATACAACTCGAGACAGATATCAA
>NW_025550388.1:0-9799 GCF_905237065.1 Salmo salar | reverse complement strand
TCCTACTGTACTAACATGCCACAGTTCCCATCTACTGTACTAACATACCACAGTTCCCAGGCGTCCTACTGTACTAACATAACACAGTTTCCCAGTCTCCACTAACTTAACACAGTTACAGTCCTACTGTGCTAACATACTTTGAATTTCTGATACACTGTTAACCTAACGGTTCCCAGTCCTGCTGTTGCTATTGTGCCACAGTTCCCAGGAGTCCTGCTGTACTAACATACCACAATTCCCCGTCCCTGCTGTACTAACCTAACACCGTTCACGGTCCCTGCTGTACTAACCTAACACAGTTGCCAGTCCTGCTGTACTAACATGCCACAGTTTCCCAGACCCCTGTACTAACATAACACAATTTCCCAATCCTGCACTGTGCCAACTTCTTGGTTTAGTCCCTGCACAACCTTTAACATAACACAGTTCCCATCCTACTTCTTATCCATTCCCGCTAACATACCACATTCCCATCCCTACTACACTATCACTAACCTTTTCCCCAGATCCTACTCTAACATACCACCTTTCCCATCTACTTACTAACCTAACACCGTTCCCCAGTCCTTACTAACACTTCCCATCCCTACTGTCTACCTACACTTCCTCTTGTACTAACACTAACACCATTCCCCATCCAAATTGTCTATGTTTCCCCCTGCTTTACATTTTGCTGTACTAACCTTTCCGTTACTGTACTAACATAACACAGTTCCCAGTCCTACTGTACTAACATAACACAGTTTCCCAGTCCTACTGTACTAACATTACACAGTTCCCAGTCCTACTGTACTAACATAACACCGTTTCCCAGTCCTACTGTACTAACTCCCTAACACAGTTCCCAGTCCTCTGTACTAACATAACACAGTTCCCAGTCCTACTGTACTAACTACACGTTCCCAGTCCTACTGTACTAACCTAACACAGTTCCCAGTCCTACTGCACTAACATGACACAGTTCCCAGTCCACTGTACTAACATAACACAGTTCCCAGTCCTACTGTACTAACATACCACAGTTCCCCAGTCCCTACTGTACTAACCTAACACAGTTCCCGGTCCTACTGTACTAACATAACACAGTTCCCAGTCCTACTGTACTAACATAACACAGTTCCCAGTCCCTACTGTACTAACATACCACAGTTCCCAGTCCTACTGTACTAACATAACACAGTTCCCAGTCCTACTGTACTAACATAACACAGTTCCCAGTCCTACTGTACTAACCTAACACAGTTTCCCAGTCCTACTGTACTAACATAACAATTGTTTCCCAGTCCTACTGTACTAACCCAACACAGTTCCCAGTCCTACTGTACTAACATCCACAGTTCCCAGTCCTACTGTACTAACATACCACAGTTCCCAGTCCTACTGTACTAACATAACACAGTTCCCAGTCCTACTGTACTAACCTCAACACAGTTCCCAGGTCCTACTGTACTAACATAACACAGTTCCCAGTCCTACTGTACTAACATAACACAGTTCCCAGTCCTACTGTACTAACATACCACAGTTCCCAGTCCTACTGTACTAAACATACCACAGTTCCCAGTCCTACTGTACTAACATAACACAGTTCCCAGTCCTACTGTACTAACATACCACAGTTCCCAGTCCTACTGTACTAACATAACACAGTTCCCAGTCCTACTGTACTAACATAACACAGTTCCCAGTCCTACTGTACTAACATACCACAGTTCCCAGTCCTACTGTACTAACATACCACAGTTCCCAGTCCTACTGTACTAACATAACACAGTTCCCAGTCCTACTGTACTAACTTAACACAGTTCCCAGTCCTACTGTACTAACATAACACAGTTCCCAGTCCTACTGTACTAACATAACACAGTTCCCAGTCCTACTGTACTAACATAACACAGTTCCCAGTCCTACTGTACTAACATAACACAGTTCCCAGTCCTACTGTACTAACCTAACACAGTTCCCAGTCCTACTGTACTAACATAACACAGTTCCCAGTCCTACTGTACTAACATAACACAGTTCCCAGTCCTACTGTACTAACCTAACACAGTTCCCAGTCCTACTGTACTAACATAACACAGTTTCCCAGTCCTACTGTACTAACATAACACAGTTCCCAGTCCTACTGTACTAACATAACACAGTTCCCAGTCCTACTGTACTAACCTAACACAGTTCCCAGTCCTACTGTACTAACATAACACAGTTCCCAGTCCTACTGTACTAACATACCACAGTTCCCAGTCCTACTGTACTAACTTTAACACAGTTCCCAGTCCTACTGTACTAACATAACACAGTTCCCAGTCCTACTGTACTAACATAACACAGTTCCCAGTCCTACTGTACTAACATAACACAGTTCCCAGTCCTACTGTACTAACATAACACAGTTCCCAGTCCTACTGTACTAACATACCACAGTTCCCAGTCCTACTGTACTAACATAACACAGTTCCCAGTCCTACTGTACTAACATAACACAGTTCCCCAGTCCTACTGTACTAACATAACACAGTTCCCAGTCCTACTGTCTAACATAACACAGTTCCCAGTCCTACTGTACTAACATAACACAGTTCCCAGTCCTACTGTACTAACATACCACAGTTCCCAGTCCTACTGTACTAACCTACCACAGTTCCCAGTCCCTACTGTACTAACATAACACAGTTCCCAGTCCTACTGTACTAACATAACACAGTTCCCAGTCCTACTGTACTAACATAACACAGTTCCCAGTCCTACTGTACTAACATAACACAGTTCCGCAGTCCTACTGTACTAACATACCACAGTTCCCAGTCCTACTGTACTAACATAACACCGTTCCCAGTCCTACTGTACTAACATAACACAGTTCCCAGTCCTACTGTACTAACATAACACAGTTCCCAGTCCTACTGTACTAACATAACACCGTTCCCAGTCCTACTGTACTAACCTAACACAGTTCCCAGTCCTACTGTACTAACATAACACAGTTCCCAGTCCTACTGTACTAACATAACACAGTTCCCAGTCCTACTGTACTAACATAACACAGTTCCCAGTCCTACTGTACTAACATAACACAGTTCCCAGTCCTACTGTACTAACATAACACAGTTCCCAGTCCTACTGTACTAACATAACACAGTTCCCAGTCCTACTGTACTAACATACCACAGTTCCCAGTCCTACTGTACTAACATAACACAGTTCCCAGTCCTACTGTACTAACCTAACACAGTTCCCAGTCCTACTGTACTAACATAACACAGTTCCCAGTCCTACTGTACTAACATAACACAGTTCCCAGTCCTACTGTACTAACATAACACAGTTCCCAGTCCTACTGTACTAACATACCACAGTTCCCAGTCCTACTGTACTAACATAACACAGTTCCCAGTCCTACTGTACTAACATAACACAGTTCCCAGTCCTACTGTACCAACATACCACAGTTCCCAGTCCTACTGTACTAACATAACACAGTTCCCAGTCCTACTGTACTAACATAGCACAGTTCCCAGTCCTACTGTACTAACATACCACAGTTCCCAGTCCTACTGTACTAACATAACACAGTTCCCCAGTCCTACTGTACTAACCTAACACAGTTCCCAGTCCTACTGTACTAACATAACACAGTTTCCCAGTCCTACTGTACTAACATAACACAGTTCCCAGTCCTACTGTACTAACATAACACAGTTCCCAGTCCTACTGTACTAACATAACACAGTTCCCAGTCCTACTGTACTAACATACCACAGTTCCCAGTCCTACTGTACTAACATAACACAGTTCCCAGTCCTACTGTACTAACTATAACACAGTTCCCAGTCCTACTGTACTAACCATAACACAGTTCCCAGTCCTACTGTACTAACATAACACAGTTCCCAGTCCTACTGTACTAACCTAACACAGTTCCCAGTCCTACTGTACTAACATAACACAGTTCCCAGTCCTACTGTACTAACATAACACAGTTCCCAGTCCTACTGTACCTAACATAACACAGTTCCCAGTCCTACTGTACTAACATACCACAGTTCCCAGTCCTACTGTACTAACATAACACAGTTCCCAGTCCTACTGTACTAACATAACACAGTTCCCAGTCCTACTGTACTAACATACCACAGTTCCCAGTCCTACTGTACTAACTCTAACACAGTTCCCAGTCCTACTGTACTAACCTAACACAGTTCCCAGTCCTACTGTACTAACATAACACAGTTCCCAGTCCTACTGTACTAACCTAACACAGTTCCCAGTCCTACTGTACTAACATAACACAGTTCCCAGTCCTACTGTACTAACATAACACAGTTCCCAGTCCTACTGTACTAACATAACACAGTTCCCAGTCCTACTGTACTAACATAACACAGTTCCCAGTCCTACTGTACTAACATAACACAGTTCCCAGTCCCTACTGTACTAACATAACACAGTTCCCAGTCCTACTGTACTAACATAACACAGTTCCCAGTCCTACTGTACTAACATAACACAGTTCCCAGTCCTACTGTACTAACATACCACAGTTCCCAGTCCTACTGTACTAACATAACACAGTTCCCAGTCCTACTGTACTAACATAACACAGTTCCCAGTCCTACTGTACTAACATAACACCGTTCCCAGTCCTACTGTACTAACCTAACACAGTTCCCAGTCCTACTGTACTAACATGCCACAGTTCCCAGTCCTACTGTACTAACATAACACAGTTCCCAGTCCTACTGTACTAACATACCACAGTTCCCAGTCCTACTGTACTAACATAACACAGTTCCCAGTCCTACTGTACTAACATCAACACAGTTCCCAGTCCTACTGTACTAACCTAACACAGTTCCCAGTCCTACTGTACTAACATAACACAGTTTCCCAGTCCTACTGTACTAACATAACACAGTTCCCAGTCCTACTGTACTAACATACCACAGTTCCCAGTCCTACTGTACTAACATACCACAGTTCCCAGTCCTACTGTACTAACATGCCACAGTTCCCAGTCCTACTGTACTAACATACCACAGTTCCCAGTCCTACTGTACTAACATAACACAGTTCCCAGTCCTACTGTACTAACCTAACACAGTTCCCAGTCCTACTGTACTAACATAACACAGTTCCCAGTCCTACTGTACTAACCTAACACAGTTCCCAGTCCTACTGTACTAACCTAACACAGTTCCCAGTCCTACTGTACTAACATACCACAGTTCCCAGTCCTACTGTACTAACATAACACAGTTCCCAGTCCTACTGTACTAACATAACACAGTTTCCCAGTCCTACTGTACTAACATAACACAGTTCCCAGTCCTACTGTACTAACACAACACAGTTCCCAGTCCTACCGTACTAACCTAACACAGTTCCCAGTCCTACTGTACTAACATAACACAGTTCCCAGTCCTACTGTACTAACCTAACACAGTTCCCAGTCCTACTGTACTAACATACCACAGTTCCCAGTCCTACTGTACTAACATAACACAGTTCCCAGTCCTACTGTACTAACATAACACAGTTCCCAGTCCTACTGTACTAACATACCACAGTTCCCAGTCCTACTGTACTAACATACCACAGTTCCCAGTCCTACTGTACTAACATAACACAGTTCCCAGTCCTACTGTACTAACATACCACAGTTCCCAGTCCTACTGTACTAACATAACACAGTTCCCAGTCCTGCTGTACTAACCTAACACAGTTCCCAGTCCTACTGTACTAACATAACACAGTTCCCAGTCCTACTGTACTAACACCAACACAGTTCCCAGTCCTACTGTACTAACATCAACACAGTTCCCAGTCCTACTGTACTAACATACCACAGTTCCCAGTCCTACTGTACTAACATAACACAGTTTCCCAGTCCTACTGTACTAACCTAACACAGTTTCCCAGTCCTACTGTACTAACATAACACAGTTCCCAGTCCTACTGTACTAACATAACACAGTTCCCAGTCCTACTGTACTAACATACCACAGTTCCCAGTCCTACTGTACTAACATAACACAGTTCCCCAGTCCTACTGTACTAACATAACACAGTTCCCAGTCCTACTGTACTAACCCTAACACAGTTCCCAGTCCTACTGTACTAACATACCACAGTTCCCAGTCCTACTGTACTAACATAACACAGTTTCCCAGTCCTACTGTACTAACATAACACAGTTCCCAGTCCTACTGTACTAACATAACACAGTTCCCAGTCCTACTGTACTAACATAACACAGTTCCCAGTCCTACTGTACTAACATACCACAGTTCCCAGTCCTACTGTACTAACATAACACCAGTTCCCAGTCCTACTGTACTAACATAACACAGTTCCCAGTCCTACTGTACTAACATAACACAGTTCCCAGTCCTACTGTACTAACATACCACAGTTCCCAGTCCTACTGTACTAACATCAACACAGTTCCCAGTCCTACTGTACTAACATAACACAGTTCCCAGTCCTACTGTACTAACATAACACAGTTCCCAGTCCTACTGTACTAACATAACACAGTTCCCAGTCCTACTGTACTAACATAACACAGTTTCCCAGTCCTACTGTACTAACATAACACAGTTCCCAGTCCTACTGTACTAACATGGCACAGTTCCCAGTCTACTGTACTAACATAACACAGTTCCCAGTCCTACTGTACTAACCTAACACAGTTCCCAGTCCTACTGTACTAACATAACACAGTTCTCAGTCCTACTGTACTAACCTAACACAGTTCCCAGTCCTACTGTACTAACACCTCAACACAGTTCCCAGTCCTACTGTACTAACATAACACAGTTCCCAGTCCTACTGTACTAACATAACACAGTTCCCAGTCCTACTGTACTAACATAACACCGTTCCCAGGTCCTACTGTACTAACATCCAACAGTTCCCAGTCCTACTGTACTAACATAACACAGTTCCCAGTCCTACTGTACTAACATAACACACGTTCCCAGTCCTACTGTACTAACATAACACAGTTCCCAGTCCTACTGTACTAACATACCACAGTTCCCAGTCCTACTGTACTAACATAACACAGTTCCCAGTCCTACTGTACTAACCTAACACAGTTCCCAGTCCTACTGTACTAACATAACACAGTTCCCAGTCCTACTGTACTAACATAACACAGTTCCCAGTCCTACTGTACTAACATAACACAGTTCCCAGTCCTACTGTACTAACATAACACAGTTCCCAGTCCCTACTGTACTAACATAACACAGTTCCCAGTCCTACTGTACTAACATAACACAGTTCCCAGTCCTACTGTACTAACATAACACAGTTCCCAGTCCTACTGTACTAACATAACACAGTTCCCAGTCCTACTGTACTAACATACCACAGTTCCCAGTCCTACTGTACTATCATAACACAGTTCCCAGTCCTACTGTACCAACATCAACACAGTTCCCAGTCCTACTGTACTAACATAACACAGTTTCCCAGTCCTACTGTACTAACATGCCACAGTTCCCAGTCCTACTGTACTAACATAACACAGTTCCCAGTCCTCTGTACTAACATAACACAGTTCCCAGTCCTACTGTACTAACCTAACACAGTTCCCAGTCTACTGTACTAACCTAACACAGTTTCCCAGTCCTACTGACTAACATAACACAGTTCCCAGTCCTACTGTACTAACATAACACAGTTCCCAGTCCTACTGTACTAACATAACACAGTTCCCAGTCCTACTGTACTAACATAACACAGTTCCCAGTCCTACTGTACTAACATACCACAGTTCCCAGTCCTACTGTACTAACATAACACAGTTTCCCAGTCCTACTGTACTAACTAACACAGTTCCCAGTCCTACTGTACTAACATAACACAGTTCCCAGTCCTACTGTACTAACACAACACAGTTCCCAGGTCCTACTGTACTAACATAACACAGTTCCCCAGTCCTACTGTACTAACATACCACAGTTTCCCAGTCCTACTGCACTAACATAACACAGTTCCCAGTCCTACTGTACTAACTAACACAGTTCCCAGTCCTACTGTACTAACATAACACAGTTCCCAGTCCTACTGTACTAACATAACACAGTTCCCCAGTCCTACTGTACTAACATAACACAGTTCCCAGTCCTACTGTACTAACATAACACCAGTTCCCCAGCCTACTGTACTAACATAACACAGTTCCCAGTCCTACTGTACTAACATACACAGTTCCCAGTCCTACTGTACTAACATAACACAGTTCCCAGTCCTACTGTACTAACATAACACAGTTCCCAGTCCTACTGTACTAACATAACACAGTTCCCAGTCCTACTGTACTAACATAACACAGTTCCCAGTCCTGCTCCGTAGCTAACATAACACAGTTCCCAGTCCTGGCTGTGCTAACATAACACATTGTTCCCCAGTCCTACTGTACTAACCTAACACAGTTCCCAGTCCTACTGTACTAACATACCACAGTTCCCAGTCCTACTGTTACTAACATAACACAGTTCCCAGTCCTACTGTACTAACATAACACAGTTCCCAGTCCTACTGTACTAACATAACACAGTTCCCAGTCCTACTGTACCAACATAATCACAGTTCCCAGTCCCACTGTACTAACATATTCCACACAGTTCCCGAGTCCTACTGTACTAACCCATAACACACGTTCCCAGTCCTACTGTACTAACATAACACAGTTTCCCAGTCCTACTGTACTAACATAACACAGTTCCCAGTCCTACTGTACTAACATACCACAGTTCCCAGTCCTACTGTACTAACATAACACCGTTCCCAGTCCTACTGTACCTAACCTAACACAGTTCCCAGTCCTACTGTACTAACATAACACAGTTTTCCCAGTCCTACTGTACTAACATTCACACAGTTCCCAGTCCTACTGTACTAACATAACAGGTTCCCAGTCCTGCTGTACTAACTCATAACACAGTTCCCAGTCCTGCTCTATCTGCCTCTACTAACATAACACAGTTCCCAGTCCTACTGTACTAACATAACACAGTTTCCCCAGTCTACTGTACTAACATACCACATTCCCAGCCCTACTTACCTTAACCTAACACATTCCCATCCTACTAACCTACCACAATTCCCAGTCCTACTGTACTAATACTTTTTGATTCCCATCCTTGTGCTAACATACCACAGTTTCCCAGTCCTACTGTACTAACATACCACAGTTCCCAGTCCCTACTGTACTATTTCTCCTGTACCAACTTACACTATTTTCCCAGTCCTACTGTACTAATTAACACAGTTCCCATCACTACTGTACCTAACATACCACAATTTCCCAGTCCTACTGTACTAACCTTAACATTCCCAGTCACTACTGTTCTAACATAACACTATTTTTCCCATCACTACTGTACTAACATAACACAGTTTCCCCAGTCCTACTTTACTATCATACCTGGCAGTTCCCAGTCCTACTGTACCTAACCTACCACAGTTTCCCAGTCCCTGCTGTACTAACCTAACACAATTCCAATTCCTACTGTACTAACATAACACAGTTACAGTCCCGCTAACCTAACACAGTTTCCCAGTCCTGCTGTGCTAACGTACCACAGTTCCCAGTCCCTACTGTTACTAACATAACACAGTTCCCAAGTCCTGCTGTACTAACATAGCACAATTCCATCTACTGTACTAATTATAACACAATTTCCCAGTCCCTGCTTACTAACATACACATTTCCCAGTCCTACTGTACTAACATAACACATTTCCCAGTCCTACTGTGCTAACATACCACATTCCCATC
>NW_025550387.1:0-51691 GCF_905237065.1 Salmo salar | reverse complement strand
AGAGTGATGGAAGATGAGAGGAGGGGGAAGAGAGGGAGGAGCAGGACAGAGGAGGAAAAGGGAAGGGGAGAAAGAGGAGGAGAAGTGGACAAGAGGAGGAAGATCGCGAGGAGAGAGGAGAGCAGGACAAAGATGGAAGACGGTATGAGAGAGTGAGAGTGGAGGAGCAGGACAGAGGAGGAAGATGAGAGGAGGGGGAAGAGAGGAGGAGCAGGACAGAGGAGGAAAACGGGAAGGGGGGGAGAGAAGAGAGTGGGAGGAGCAGGACAGAGGAGGAAGACGGGTGAAGGGAAAGAGAGGAGGAGCAGGACAGAGGACAAGGAAGACGAGGAAGAGAGGAGGAAGAGCCGACGTCAACACAAGGTTTAAAGTTGAATTGGCTGAAAATGGGCGCTAAAGGTGGTGGTGGAGGAGACGCTGGTACCGCCTGATTGGCTGTCAGACTGATTGAACATGTTCTCACAGATCCTCTGGTCCACGTGGGGGAGGTCTGGGGATTGCTCTATGGGACGGTCTGATGGTCTCGACGTTTTATGGGGTTCTGAGGGAGGGTTCCTGAGAGTAGCCAAGGTCTGCATTGAGGTGTGGGTCTATTAGAAGTCCTCTCTTTTCATTTCATTGTATCTTTCTGTCCCCTCGCCTCTTCCTCCCTTTCTACTTCCATCTCTCTTGTCTCCGTCCCTCCTCTCTACTTCTTATCCTCTGTCCCTCAGCCTCCTCCTCCCCTCTACTTCCATCCTCTCTCTCTGCTCCCTTTCCCTCTATCGGCCATCCTTTCCTGCCCCTCCTCTACTTGTCATCTCTCAGTAAACCTGGGGCCCCCTAACTCTCTCCATCCATTTTCTCTCTCCCTCTAATCCCTCTCTTTCCCTTCAATTCCTCTCTCCCTCCCTCTTATCCACATTCCCTTTCTCCCTCCTGTCACTCAGTCTGTCTCTCCCACCCTCTCTCTTATTCTCTGCTCTTCACCCCCCATCTTTTCTTCCTCTCCCCACCTCCTCTTCCTCCCTGTCTCCCTGTCTCCCTACTTTTCCTTTTTTAGTTCAGGTGTCTGCCTGGGGGTGAGTTGGCTTTGCGGATGTAGGAGGTGGGAGAGGAGGCGGTTCAGAAGTCCTCTGTGGCTGGGCATCGAGCTGAGGTGGGGGGATTCAAGAACCAGGTGCGGGGATTGGCTAAAACCTGGGGTGTGTGTGTTGGCAGGCTGGGAAGTTAGCTGGGGCGGTGGGTGGAGCCAGCGGAGCAGGCAATGATTTGTGGTGCTGCCTGGATGCCGGCAAAAACCAAACAAAACAGGAAGTAGAACCCAAGGGGAGGGACTAGAGCCTGAGAGCTGAGCTGTGATTGGCCTGGGGTGTCTGTGTGGTGGGGTTTGAGATGACAAACTGCTGGCGGGTCCTGAAGTCCACTGTCCGCTGGGCAGCAGGGCCTGGGTCCAGCAGCGACATTGGTTGCAGGGTCGGGCTGTGTCTCGGGGCACCACCCCAGGCCATTTAAGTAACGGTGAAGTCTGGGTCCTAGAGAGGACAGAACGTTATTGAGAAGAGTAGAGAGAGCTGTGAGAAGAGAAAAAGAGAGAGTGGAAGAAAGAGAGTGAACGAACGGCCTTACCGGTCACATACAAAAATCATGTTACGTCATCCTCCCCGAACATTCACTTCATTATCACATGTTTATGACTCACTTGGAGAAGGGACTCGAGAGGTGCCGGGTGGGTGTGGTCTGCCTGTCTGTTACCAATAATCGGGCCGTACACCGAGGGGCGTGTCGGGAAAAAGACGAGAGAAATGGGAGAGGGGGAGAGAGGGAGGTTTGAGACGCGTGAAGAAGGGGGGATTGTGAGAAGTTCCAGGAGACAGAGAGGGGTGCAAAGTTAGACTCTGGAGCTATGGGGAGGGAGGGGGAGAGAGGGGAAATAAGGAGGAGAGAGTGGGGATATGAGAGGGAGTTTAGTTAACTTGTGAGACAATCACAATCAGTGGTCTCTCCTTACCTAACACACCTAACACACACCTATTCTGAACTGCTCACCTGAGCGGAGCAGGGTGCAGCCAGAGGAGAAGAGGAACCAGGCATTGACTGTGGGAAATTATCGCTAAGAATGGAGAGCTAATAGATTACAAAGAGAGAGGAGAGAGAGAGAAAACAGAGCGAAGAGAGAATGGAGAGAGAAAGTTATATAATTAGATATGCAGAGGGCGTAATCTTGAACTAAATCGTTGTAAAAGCCAGTCCGAGTTCAGCTCAGAGTTTGTGTTGGTAGATGTAGAGCTGACAGGTGTTGGTGTGTGTTGTTACACTATCAGTTGGTAGATGTAGAGCTGATAGGTGTTGGTGTGTGTGTTGTTACTATCAGTTGGTAGATGTAGAGCTGACAGGTGTTGGTGTGTGTGTTGTTTCACCTATCAGTTGGTAGATGTAGAGCTGACAGGTGTTGGTGTGTGTGCTGTTACTATCAGTTGGTAGATGTAGAGCTGACAGGTGTTGGTGTGTGTGTTTGTTACCATCAGTTTGTAGATGTAGAGCTGACAGGTGTTGGTGTGTGTGTTGTTACCTATCAGTTGGTAGAGTAGAAGCTGACAGGTGTTGGTGTGTGTTTGTTACCTATCAGTTGGTAGATGTAGAGCGACGGTGTTGGTGTGTGTTGTTACCATCAGTTGGCAGATGTAGAGCTGACAGGTGTTGGTGTGTGTGTTGTTACTATCAGTTAGTAGATGAGCTGACAGGTGTTGGTGTGTGTGTTGTTACACTATCAGTTGGTAGATGTAGAGCTGACAGGTGTTGGTGTGTGTTGTTACCTCATCAGTTGGTGGATGTAGAGCTGACGGTGTTGGTGTGTGTGTTGTTACTATCAGTTGGTAGATGTAGAGCTGACAGGTGTTGGTGTGTGTTGTTTCAGTTGGTAGATGTAGAGCTGACAGGTGTTGGTGTGTGTGTTGTTACTATCAGTTGGTAGATGTAGAGCTGACAGGTGTTGGTGTGTGTGTTGTTACCTATCAGTTGGATAGATGTAGGAGCTGACAGGTGTTGGTGTGTGTGTTGTTACTATCAGTTGGTAGAGTAGAGCTGACAGCGTGTTGGTGTGTGTGTTGTTACTATCAGTTGGTAGATGTAGAGCTGACAGGTGCTTGGTGTATGTGTTGTTAACTATCAGTTGGTAGATGTAGAGCTGACAGGTGTTGGTGTGTGTGTTGTTACCTATCAGTTGGCTAGTGTAGAGCTGACAGGTGTTGGTGTGTGTGTTGTTACTATCAGTTGGTAGATGAGAGCTGACAGTGTGTTGGTGTGTGTTGTTAACTATCAGTTGGTGACGTAGAGCGAATGTTGGTGTGTGTGTTGTTACCTATCAATTATTAAATGTAAGCACGCAGTGTTGGTGTGTGTGTTGTTACCTATCAGTTGGTAGATGTAGAGCCGACAGGTGTTGGTGTGTGTGTTGTTTATACCTATCAGTTGGTAGATGTAGAGCTGACAGGTGTTGGTGTGTGTTTGTTACACATATCAGTTGGTAGATGTAGAAGCTGACAGGTGTTGGTGTGTGTGTTGTTACCATCAGTTGGTGAGATGTAGACTGACAGGTGTTGGTGTGTGTGTTGTTACTATCAGTTGGTAGATGTAGAGCTGACAGGTGTTGGTGTGTGTGTTGTTACACACTATCAGTTGGTAGATGTAGAGCTGACAGGATGTTGGTGTGTGTGTTGTTACACTATCAGTTGGTAGATGTAGAGCTGACAGGTGTTGGTGTGTGTGTTGTTACCTATCAGTTGGTAGATGTAGAGCTGACAGGTGTTGGTGTGTGTGTTGTTACACTATCAGTTGGTAGATGTAGAGCTGACAGGTGTTGGTGTGTGTGTTGTTACTATCAGTTGGTAGATGTAGAGCTGACAGGTGTTGGTGTGTGTGTTGTTACTATCAGTTGGTAGATGTAGAGCTGACAGGTGTTGGTGTGTGTGTTGTTACTATCAGTTGGTAGATGTAGAGCTGACAGGTGTTGGTGTGTGTGTTGTTACACACTATCAGTTGGTAGATGTAGAGCTGACAGGTGTTGGTGTGTGTGTTGTTACCAAACTATCAGTTGGTAGATGTAGAGCTGACAGGTGTTGGTGTGTGTGTTGTTACCTATCAGTTGGTAGATGTAGAGCTGACAGGTGTTGGTGTGTGTGTTGTTACATATCAGTTGGTAGATGTAGAGCTGACAGGTGTTGGTGTGTGTGTTGTTACACCTATCAGTTGGTAGATGTAGAGCTGACAGGTGTTGGTGTGTGTGTTGTTACCATCAGTTGGTAGAAGTAGAGCCGACAGGTGTTGGTGTGTGTGTTGTTACACTATCAGTTGGTAGATGTAGAGCTGACAGGTGTTGGTGTGTGTGTTGTTACTATCAGTTGGTAGATGCAGAGCTGACAGGTGTTGGTGTGTGTGTTGTTACTATCAGTTGGTAGATGTAGAGCTGACAGGTGTTGGTGTGTGTGTTGTTACCACTATCAGTTGGTAGATGTAGAGCTGACAGGTGTTGGTGTGTGTGTTGTTACTATCAGTTGGTAGATGTGAGCTGACAGGTGTTGGTGTGTGTGTTGTTACTATCAGTTGGTAGAAGTAGAGCTGACAGGTGTTGGTGTGTGTGTTGTTACTATCAGTTGGTAGATGTAGAGCTGACAGGTGTTGGTGTGTGTGTTGTTACACACTATCAGTTGGTAGATGTAGAGCTGACAGGTGTTGGTGTGTGTGTTGTTACCCTATCAGTTGGTAGATGTAGAGCTGACAGGTGTTGGTGTGTGTGTTGTTACTATCAGTTGGTAGATGTAGAGCTGACAGGTGTTGGTGTAGTGTGTTGTTACACACTATCAGTTGGTAGATGTAGAGCTGACAGGTGTTGGTGTGTGTGTTGTTACCACTATCAGTTGGTAGATGTAGAGCTGACAGGTGTTGGTGTGTGTGTTGTTACCTATCAGTTGGTAGATGTAGAGCTGACAGGTGTTGGTGTGTGTCGTTGTTACTATCAGTTGGTAGATGTAGAGCTGACAGGTGTTGGTGTGTGTGTTGTTACCTATCAGTTGGTAGATGTAGAGCTGACAGGTGTTGGTGTGTGTGTTGTTACACACTATCAGTTGGTAGATGTAGAGCTGACAGGTGTTGGTGTGTGTGTTGTTACACACTATCAGTTGGTAGATGTAGAGCTGACAGGTGTTGGTGTGTGTGTTGTTACCCTATCAGTTGGTAGATGTAGAGCTGACAGGTGTTGGTGTGTGTGTTGTTACACACTATCAGTTGGTAGATGTAGAGCTGACAGGTGTTGGTGTGTGTGTTGTTACTATCAGTTGGTAGAAGTAGAGCTGACAGGTGTTGGTGTGTGTGTTGTTACCTATCAGTTGGTAGAAGTAGAGCTGACAGGTGTTGGTGTGTGTGTTGTTACTATCAGTTGGTAGATGTAGAGCTGACAGGTGTTGGTGTGTGTGTTGTTACCTATCAGTTGGTAGATGTAGAGCTGACAGGTGTTGGTGTGTGTGTTGTTACTATCAGTTGGTAGATGTAGAGCTGACAGGTGTTGGTGTGTGTGTTGTTACACACTATCAGTTGGTAGATGTAGAGCTGACAGGTGTTGGTGTGTGTGTTGTTACCATCAGTTGGTAGATGTAGAGCTGACAGGTGTTGGTGTGTGTGTTGTTACCCTATCAGTTGGTAGATGTAGAGCTGACAGGTGTTGGTGTGTGTGTTGTTACTATCAGTTGGTAGAAGTAGAGCTGACAGGTGTTGGTGTGTGTGTTGTTACCACTATCAGTTGGTAGATGTAGAGCTGACAGGTGTTGGTGTGTGTGTTGTTACTATCAGTTGGTAGATGTAGAGCTGACAGGTGTTGGTGTGTGTGTTGTTACATATCAGTTGGTAGATGTAGAGCTGACAGGTGTTGGTGTGTGTTGTTACTATCAGTTGGTAGAAGTAGAGCTGACAGGTGTTGGTGTGTGTGTTGTTACACACTATCAGTTGGTAGATGTAGAGCTGACAGGTGTTGGTGTGTGTGTTGTTACCTATCAGTTGGTGAAGTAGAGCTGACAGGTGTTGGTGTGTGTGTTGTTACACACTATCAGTTGGTAGATGTAGAGCTGACAGGTGTTGGTGTGTGTGTTGTTACTATCAGTTGGTAGATGTAGAGCTGACAGGTGTTGGTGTGTGTGTTGTTACCTATCAGTTGGTAGATGTAGAGCTGACAGGTGTTGGTGTGTGTGTTGTTACACTATCAGTTGGTAGAAGTAGAGCTGACAGGTGTTGGTGTGTGTGTTGTTACACACTATCAGTTGGTAGATGTAGAGCTGACAGGTGTTGGTGTGTGTGTTGTTACCATCAGTTGGTAGATGTAGAGCTGACAGGTGTTGGTGTGTGTGTTGTTACACACTATCAGTTGGTAGATGTAGAGCCGACAGGTGTTGGTGTGTGTGTTGTTACATATCAGTTGGTAGAAGTAGAGCTGACGGGTGTTGGTGTGTGTGTTGTTACACACTATCAGTTGGTAGATGTAGAGCTGACAGGTGTTGGTGTGTGTGTTGTTACTATCAGTTGGTAGATGTAGAGCTGACAGGTGTTGGTGTGTGTGTTGTTACACTATCAGTTGGTAGATGTAGAGCTGACAGGTGTTGGTGTGTGTGTTGTTACTATCAGTTGGTAGATGTAGAGCCGACAGGTGTTGGTGTGTGTGTTGTTACTATCAGTTGGTAGAAGCAGAGCTGACAGGTGTTGGTGTGTGTGTTGTTACACTATAAGTTGGTAGATGTAGAGCTGACAGGTGTTGGTGTGTGTGTTGTTACACACTATCAGTTGGTAGATGTAGAGCTGACAGGTGTTGGTGTGTGTGTTGTTACTATCAGTTGGTAGATGTAGAGCTGACAGGTGTTGGTGTGTGTGTTGTTACACACTATCAGTTGGTAGATGTAGAGCTGACAGGTGTTGGTGTGTGTGTTGTTACTATCAGTTGGTAGAAGTAGAGCTGACAGGTGTTGGTGTGTGTGTTGTTACACACTATCAGTTGGTAGATGTAGAGCTGACAGGTGTTGGTGTGTGTGTTGTTACTATCAGTTGGTAGATGTAGAGCTGACAGGTGTTGGTGTGTGTGTTGTTACCTATCAGTTGGTAGATGTAGAGCTGACAGGTGTTGGTGTGTGTGTTGTTACCACTCAGTTGGTAGATGTAGAGCTGACAGGTGTTGGTGTGTGTGTTGTTACACACTATCAGTTGGTAGATGTAGAGCTGACAGGTGTTGGTGTGTGTGTTGTTACTATCAGTTGGTAGATGTAGAGGCTGACAGGTGTTGGTGTGTGTGTTGTTACCTATCAGTTGGTAGATGTAGAGCTGACAGGTGTTGGTGTGTGTGTTGTTACACACTATCAGTTGGTAGATGTAGAGCTGACAGGTGTTGGTGTGTGTGTTGTTACCCTATCAGTTGGTAGATGTAGAGCTGACAGGTGTTGGTGTGTGTGTTGTTACACTATCAGTTGGTAGATGTAGAGCTGACAGGTGTTGGTGTGTGTGTTGTTACTATCAGTTGGTAGATGTAGAGCTGACAGGTGTTGGTGTGTGTGTTGTTACACTATCAGTTGGTAGATGTAGAGCTGACAGGTGTTGGTGTGTGTTTGTTACTATCAGTTGGTAGAAGTAGAGCTGACAGGTGTTGGTGTGTGTGTTGTTACACACTATCAGTTGGTAGATGTAGAGCTGACAGGTGTTGGTGTGTGTGTTGTTACTATCAGTTGGTAGATGTAGAGCTGACAGGTGTTGGTGTGTGTGTTGTTACCTATCAGTTGGTAGATGTAGAGCTGACAGGTGTTGGTGTGTGTGTTGTTACCATCAGTTGGTAGAAGTAGAGCTGACAGGTGTTGGTGTGTGTGTTGTTACCATCAGTTGGTAGATGTAGAGCTGACAGGTGTTGGTGTGTGTGTTGTTACTATCAGTTGGTAGAAGTAGAGCTGACAGGTGTTGGTGTGTGTGTTGTTACACACTATCAGTTGGTAGATGTAGAGCTGACAGGTGTTGGTGTGTGTGTTGTTACCACTATCAGTTGGTAGATGTAGAGCTGACAGGTGTTGGTGTGTGTGTTGTTACCACTATCAGTTGGTAGAAGTAGAGCTGACAGGTGTTGGTGTGTGTGTTGTTACTATCAGTTGGTAGATGTAGAGCTGACAGGTGTTGGTGTGTGTGTTGTTACTATCAGTTGGTAGAAGTAGAGCTGACAGGTGTTGGTGTGTGTGTTGTTACACACTATCAGTTGGTAGAAGTAGAGCTGACAGGTGTTGGTGTGTGTGTTGTTACACACTATCAGTTGGTAGATGTAGAGCTGACAGGTGTTGGTGTGTGTGTTGTTACACACTATCAGTTGGTAGATGTAGAGCTGACAGGTGTTGGTGTGTGTGTTGTTACCACTATCAGTTGGTAGATGTAGAGCTGACAGGTGTTGGTGTGTGTGTTGTTACACTATCAGTTGGTAGAAGTAGAGCTGACAGGTGTTGGTGTGTGTGTTGTTACACACTATCAGTTGGTAGATGTAGAGCTGACAGGTGTTGGTGTGTGTGTTGTTACTATCAGTTGGTAGATGTAGAGCTGACAGGTGTTGGTGTGTGTGTTGTTACATATCAGTTGGTAGATGTAGAGCTGACAGGTCTTGGTGTGTGTGTTGTTACACTATCAGTTGGTAGATGTAGAGCTGACAGGTGTTGGTGTGTGTGTTGTTACTATCAGTTGGTAGAAGTAGAGCTGACAGGTGTTGGTGTGTGTGTTGTTACACACTATCAGTTGGTAGATGTAGAGCTGACAGGTGTTGGTGTGTGTGTTGTTACACACTATCAGTTGGTAGATGTAGAGCTGACAGGTGTTGGTGTGTGTGTTGTTACTATCAGTTGGTAGATGTAGAGCTGACAGGTGTTGGTGTGTGTGTTGTTACACACTATCAGTTGGTAGATGTAGAGCTGACAGGTGTTGGTGTGTGTGTTGTTACTATCAGTTGGTAGATGTAGAGCTGACAGGTGTTGGTGTGTGTGTTGTTACCATCAGTTGGTAGATGTAGAGCTGACAGGTGTTGGTGTGTGTGTTGTTACTATCAGTTGGTAGAAGTAGAGCTGACAGGTGTTGGTGTGTGTGTTGTTACACACTATCAGTTGGTAGATGTAGAGCTGACAGGTGTTGGTGTGTGTGTTGTTACACTATCAGTTGGTAGATGTAGAGCTGACAGGTGTTGGTGTGTGTGTTGTTACACTATCAGTTGGTAGATGTAGAGCTGACAGGTGTTGGTGTGTGTGTTGTTACCTATCAGTTGGTAGATGTAGAGCTGACAGGTGTTGGTGTGTGTGTTGTTACACTATCAGTTGGTAGATGTAGAGCTGACAGGTGTTGGTGTGTGTGTTGTTACCTATCAGTTGGTAGATGTAGAGCTGACAGGTGTTGGTGTGTGTGTTGTTACCACTATCAGTTGGTAGATGTAGAGCTGACAGGTGTTGGTGTGTGTGTTGTTACACACTATCAGTTGGTAGAAGTAGAGCTGACAGGTGTTGGTGTGTGTGTTGTTACACTATCAGTTGGTAGATGTAGAGCTGACAGGTGTTGGTGTGTGTGTTGTTACTATCAGTTGGTAGATGTAGAGCTGACAGGTGTTGGTGTGTGTGTTGTTACCACTATCAGTTGGTAGATGTAGAGCTGACAGGTGTTGGTGTGTGTGTTGTTACCACTATCAGTTGGTAGATGTAGAGCTGACAGGTGTTGGTGTGTGTGTTGTTACCACTATCAGTTGGTAGACGTAGAGCTGACAGGTGTTGGTGTGTGTGTTGTTACCTATCAGTTGGTAGATGTAGAGCTGACAGGTGTTGGTGTGTGTGTTGTTACACACTATCAGTTGGTAGATGTAGAGCTGACAGGTGTTGGTGTGTGTGTTGTTACACTATCAGTTGGTAGAAGTAGAGCTGACAGGTGTTGGTGTGTGTGTTGTTACACACTATCAGTTGGTAGAAGTAGAGCTGACAGGTGTTGGTGTGTGTGTTGTTACCCTATCAGTTGGTAGATGTAGAGCTGACAGGTGTTGGTGTGTGTGTTGTTACTATCAGTTGGTAGATGTAGAGCTGACAGGTGTTGGTGTGTGTGTTGTTACACACTATCAGTTGGTAGATGTAGAGCTGACAGGTGTTGGTGTGTGTGTTGTTACCATCAGTTGGTAGAAGTAGAGCTGACAGGTGTTGGTGTGTGTGTTGTTACACACTATCAGTTGGTAGATGTAGAGCTGACAGGTGTTGGTGTGTGTGTTGTTACTATCAGTTGGTAGAAGTAGAGCTGACAGGTGTTTGTGTGTGTGTTGTTACTATCAGTTGGTAGATGTAGAGCTGACAGGTGTTGGTGTGTGTGTTGTTACACTATCAGTTGGTAGATGTAGAGCTGACAGGTGTTGGTGTGTGTGTTGTTACACACTATCAGTTGGTAGATGTAGAGCTGACAGGTGTTGGTGTGTGTGTTGTTACACACTATCAGTTGGTAGATGTAGAGCTGACAGGTGTTGGTGTGTGTGTTGTTACACACTATCAGTTGGTAGATGTAGAGCTGACAGGTGTTGGTGTGTGTGTTGTTACCTATCAGTTGGTAGATGTAGAGCTGACAGGTGTTGGTGTGTGTGTTGTTACACACTATCAGTTGGTAGATGTAGAGCTGACAGGTGTTGGTGTGTGTGTTGTTACTATCAGTTGGTAGATGTAGAGCTGACAGGTGTTGGTGTGTGTGTTGTTACCTATCAGTTGGTAGATGTAGAGCTGACAGGTGTTGGTGTGTGTGTTGTTACTATCAGTTGGTAGATGTAGAGCTGACAGGTGTTGGTGTGTGTGTTGTTACACACTATCAGTTGGTAGATGTAGAGCTGACAGGTGTTGGTGTGTGTGTTGTTACTATCAGTTGGTAGAAGTAGAGCTGACAGGTGTTGGTGTGTGTGTTGTTACTATCAGTTGGTAGATGTAGAGCTGACAGGTGTTGGTGTGTGTGTTGTTACTATCAGTTGGTAGATGTAGAGCTGACAGGTGTTGGTGTGTGTGTTGTTACACACTATCAGTTGGTAGATGTAGAGCTGACAGGTGTTGGTGTGTGTGTTGTTACTATCAGTTGGTAGATGTAGAGCTGACAGGTGTTGGTGTGTGTGTTGTTACTATCAGTTGGTAGATGTAGAGCTGACAGGTGTTGGTGTGTGTGTTGTTACCTATCAGTTGGTAGATGTAGAGCTGACAGGTGTTGGTGTGTGTGTTGTTACCTATCAGTTGGTAGATGTAGAGCTGACAGGTGTTGGTGTGTGTGTTGTTACTATCAGTTGGTAGATGTAGAGCTGACAGGTGTTGGTGTGTGTGTTGTTACTATCAGTTGGTAGATGTATAGCTGACAGGTGTTGGTGTGTGTGTTGTTACTATCAGTTGGTAGATGTAGAGCTGACAGGTGTTGGTGTGTGTGTTGTTACACACTATCAGTTGGTAGATGTAGAGCTGACAGGTGTTGGTGTGTGTGTTGTTACTATCAGTTGGTAGATGTAGAGCTGACAGGTGTTGGTGTGTGTGTTGTTACTATCAGTTGGTAGATGTAGAGCTGACAGGTGTTGGTGTGTGTGTTGTTACACCTATCAGTTGGTAGATGTAGAGCTGACAGGTGTTGGTGTGTGTGTTGTTACCCTATCCGTTGGTAGAAGTAGAGCTGACAGGTGTTGGTGTGTGTGTTGTTACACACTATCAGTTGGTAGAAGTAGAGCTGACAGGTGTTGGTGTGTGTGTTGTTACCTATCAGTTGGTAGAAGTAGAGCTGACAGGTGTTGGTGTGTGTGTTGTTACCACTATCAGTTGGTAGATGTAGAGCTGACAGGTGTTGGTGTGTGTGTTGTTACTATCAGTTGGTAGAAGTAGAGCTGACAGGTGTTGGTGTGTGTGTTGTTACAACTATCAGTTGGTAGATGTAGAGCTGACAGGTGTTGGTGTGTGTGTTGTTACACACTATCAGTTGGTAGAAGTAGAGCTGACAGGTGTTGGTGTGTGTGTTGTTACACACTATCAGTTGGTAGATGTAGAGCTGACAGGTGTTGGTGTGTGTGTTGTTACATATCAGTTGGTAGATGTAGAGCTGACAGGTGTTGGTGTGTGTGTTGTTACACACTATCAGTTGGTAGATGTAGAGCTGACAGGTGTTGGTGTGTGTGTTGTTACACATCAGTTGGTAGAAGTAGAGCTGACAGGTGTTGGTGTGTGTGTTGTTACCTATCAGTTGGTAGATGTAGAGCTGACAGGTGTTGGTGTGTGTGTTGTTACACTATCAGTTGGTAGAAGTAGAGCTGACAGGTGTTGGTGTGTGTGTTGTTACTATCAGTTGGTAGAAGTAGAGCTGACAGGTGTTGGTGTGTGTGTTGTTACACACTATCAGTTGGTAGATGTAGAGCTGACAGGTGTTGGTGTGTGTGTTGTTACCTATCAGTTGGTAGATGTAGAGCTGACAGGTGTTGGTGTGTGTGTTGTTACACACTATCAGTTGGTAGATGTAGAGCTGACAGGTGTTGGTGTGTGTGTTGTTACTATCAGTTGGTAGAAGTAGAGCTGACAGGTGTTGGTGTGTGTGTTGTTACTATCAGTTGGTAGAAGTAGAGCTGACAGGTGTTGGTGTGTCTGGTTGTTACTATCAGTTGGTAGAAGTAGAGCTGATAGGTGTTGGTGTGTGTGTTGTTACACACTATCAGTTGGTAGATGTAGAGCTGACAGGTGTTGGTGTGTGTGTTGTTACTATCAGTTGGTAGACGTAGAGCTGACAGGTGTTGGTGTGTGTGTTGTTACACACTATCAGTTGGTAGATGTAGAGCTGACAGGTGTTGGTGTGTGTGTTGTTACTATCAGTTGGTAGAAGTAGAGCTGACAGGTGTTGGTGTGTGTGTTGTTACACACTATCAGTTGGTAGATGTAGAGCTGACAGGTGTTGGTGTGTGTGTTGTTACTATCAGTTGGTAGAAGTAGAGCTGACAGGTGTTTGTGTGTGTGTTGTTACTATCAGTTGGTAGAAGTTGAGCTGACAGGTGTTGGTGTGTGTGTTGTTACTATCAGTTGGTAGAAGTAGAGCTGACAGGTGTTGGTGTGTGTGTTGTTACACACTATCAGTTGGTAGATGTATAGCTGACAGGTGTTGGTGTGTGTGTTGTTACTATCAGTTGGTAGAAGTAGAGCTGACAGGTGTTGGTGTGTGTGTTGTTACTATCAGTTGGTAGAAGTAGAGCTGACAGGTGTTGGTGTGTGTGTTGTTACACACTATCAGTTGGTAGATGTAGAGCTGACAGGTGTTGGTGTGTGTGTTGTTACTATCAGTTGGTAGATGTAGAGCTGACAGGTGTTGGTGTGTGTGTTGTTACACACTATCAGTTGGTAGATGTAGAGCTGACAGGTGTTGGTGTGTGTGTTGTTACTATCAGTTGGTAGAAGTAGAGCTGACAGGTGTTGGTGTGTGTGTTGTTACACACTATCAGTTGGTAGATGTAGAGCTGACAGGTGTTGGTGTGTGTGTTGTTACTATCAGTTGGTAGAAGTAGAGCTGACAGGTGTTGGTGTGTGTGTTGTTACTATCAGTTGGTAGAAGTAGAGCTGACAGGTGTTGGTGTGTGTGTTGTTACACACTATCAGTTGGTAGATGTAGAGCTGACAGGTGTTGGTGTGTGTGTTGTTACACACTATCAGTTGGTAGATGTAGAGCTGACAGGTGTTGGTGTGTGTGTTGTTACCCTATCAGTTGGTAGATGTAGAGCTGACAGGTGTTGGTGTGTGTGTGTTGTTACACATATCAGTTGGTAGATGTAGAGCTGACAGGTGTTGGTGTGTGTGTTGTTACTATCAGTTGGTAGAAGTAGAGCTGACAGGTGTTGGTGTGTGTGTTGTTACTATCAGTTGGTAGAAGTAGAGCTGACAGGTGTTGGTGTGTGTGTTGTTACACACTATCAGTTGGTAGATGTAGAGCTGACAGGTGTTGGTGTGTGTGTTGTTACTATCAGTTGGTAGAAGTAGAGCTGACAGGTGTTGGTGTGTGTGTTGTTACACACTATCAGTTGGTAGATGTAGAGCTGACAGGTGTTGGTGTGTGTGTTGTTACTATCAGTTGGTAGAAGTAGAGCTGACAGGTGTTGGTGTGTGTGTTGTTACACACTATCAGTTGGTAGATGTAGAGCTGACAGGTGTTGGTGTGTGTGTTGTTACCTATCAGTTGGTAGAAGTAGAGCTGACAGGTGTTGGTGTGTGTGTTGTTACCATATCAGTTGGTAGATGTAGAGCTGACAGGTGTTGGTGTGTGTGTTGTTACTATCAGTTGGTAGATGTAGAGCTGACAGGTGTTGGTGTGTGTGTTGTTACACACTATCAGTTGGTAGATGTAGAGCTGACAGGTGTTGGTGTGTGTGTTGTTACCTATCAGTTGGTAGAAGTAGAGCTGACAGGTGTTGGTGTGTGTGTTGTTACTATCAGTTGGTAGAAGTAGAGCTGACAGGTGTTGGTGTGTGTGTTGTTACACCTATCAGTTGGTAGATGTAGAGCTGACAGGTGTTGGTGTGTGTGTTGTTACCTATCAGTTGGTAGATGTAGAGCTGACAGGTGTTGGTGTGTGTGTTGTTACACTATCAGTTGGTAGATGTAGAGCTGACAGGTGTTGGTGTGTGTGTTGTTACATATCAGTTGGTAGATGTAGAGCTGACAGGTGTTGGTGTGTGTGTTGTTACAACTATCAGTTGGTAGATGTAGAGCTGACAGGTGTTGGTGTGTGTGTTGTTACCTATCAGTTGGTAGAAGTAGAGCTGACAGGTGTTGGTGTGTGTGTTGTTACACACTATCAGTTGGTAGATGTAGAGCTGACAGGTGTTGGTGTGTGTGTTGTTACACACTATCAGTTGGTAGATGTAGAGCTGACAGGTGTTGGTGTGTGTGTTGTTACACACTATCAGTTGGTAGATGTAGAGCTGACAGGTGTTGGTGTGTGTGTTGTTACTATCAGTTGGTAGAAGTAGAGCTGACAGGTGTTGGTGTGTGTGTTGTTACTATCAGTTGGTAGAAGTAGAGCTGACAGGTGTTGGTGTGTGTGTTGTTACTATCAGTTGGTAGAAGTAGAGCTGACAGGTGTTGGTGTGTGTGTTGTTACACACTATCAGTTGGTAGATGTAGAGCTGACAGGTGTTGGTGTGTGTGTTGTTACTATCAGTTGGTAGAAGTAGAGCTGACAGGTGTTGGTGTGTGTGTTGTTACACACTATCAGTTGGTAGATGTAGAGCTGACAGGTGTTGGTGTGTGTGTTGTTACACTATCAGTTGGTAGAAGTAGAGCTGACAGGTGTTGGTGTGTGTGTTGTTACCCTATCAGTTGGTAGATGTAGAGCTGACAGGTGTTGGTGTGTGTGTTGTTACCCTATCAGTTGGTAGATGTAGAGCTGACAGGTGTTGGTGTGTGTGTTGTTACTATCAGTTGGTAGATGTAGAGCTGACAGGTGTTGGTGTGTGTGTTGTTACCCTATCAGTTGGTAGAAGTAGAGCTGACAGGTGTTGGTGTGTGTGTTGTTACTATCAGTTGGTAGATGTAGAGCCGACAGGTGTTGGTGTGTGTGTTGTTACCACTATCAGTTGGTAGATGTAGAGCTGACAGGTGTTGGTGTGTGTGTTGTTACTATCAGTTGGTAGATGTAGAGCTGACAGGTGTTGGTGTGTGTGTTGTTACACACTATCAGTTGGTAGATGTAGAGCTGACAGGTGTTGGTGTGTGTGTTGTTACACACTATCAGTTGGTAGATGTAGAGCTGACAGGTGTTGGTGTGTGTGTTGTTACACACTATCAGTTGGTAGATGTAGAGCTGACAGGTGTTGGTGTGTGTGTTGTTACTATCAGTTGGTAGATGTAGAGCTGACAGGTGTTGGTGTGTGTGTTGTTACTATCAGTTGGTAGATGTAGAGCTGACAGGTGTTGGTGTGTGTGTTGTTACTATCAGTTGGTAGATGTAGAGCTGACAGGTGTTGGTGTGTGTGTTGTTACCTATCAGTTGGTAGAAGTAGAGCTGACAGGTGTTGGTGTGTGTGTTGTTACACTATCAGTTGGTAGATGTAGAGCTGACAGGTGTTGGTGTGTGTGTTGTTACCACTATCAGTTGGTAGAAGTAGAGCTGACAGGTGTTGGTGTGTGTGTTGTTACACACCATCAGTTGGTAGATGTAGAGCTGACAGGTGTTGGTGTGTGTGTTGTTACTATCAGTTGGTAGATGTAGAGCTGACAGGTGTTGGTGTGTGTGTTGTTACCACTATCAGTTGGTAGATGTAGAGCTGACAGGTGTTGGTGTGTGTGTTGTTACCACTATCAGTTGGTAGATGTAGAGCTGACAGGTGTTGGTGTGTGTGTTGTTACACACTATCAGTTGGTAGATGTAGAGCTGACAGGTGTTGGTGTGTGTGTTGTTACTATCAGTTGGTAGATGTAGAGCTGACAGGTGTTGGTGTGTGTGTTGTTACACACTATCAGTTGGTAGATGTAGAGCTGACAGGTGTTGGTGTGTGTGTTGTTACTATCAGTTGGTAGATGTAGAGCTGACAGGTGTTGGTGTGTGTGTTGTTACACACTATCAGTTGGTAGATGTAGAGCTGACAGGTGTTGGTGTGTGTGTTGTTACATATCAGTTGGTAGATGTAGAGCTGACAGGTGTTGGTGTGTGTGTTGTTACACACTATCAGTTGGTAGATGTAGAGCTGACAGGTGTTGGTGTGTGTGTTGTTACCACTATCAGTTGGTAGATGTAGAGCTGACAGGTGTTGGTGTGTGTGTTGTTACACACTATCAGTTGGTAGATGTAGAGCTGACAGGTGTTGGTGTGTGTGTTGTTACTATCAGTTGGTAGATGTAGAGCTGACAGGTGTTGGTGTGTGTGTTGTTACACACTATCAGTTGGTAGATGTAGAGCTGACAGGTGTTGGTGTGTGTGTTGTTACTATCAGTTGGTAGATGTAGAGCTGACAGGTGTTGGTGTGTGTGTTGTTACACACTATCAGTTGGTAGATGTAGAGCTGACAGGTGTTGGTGTGTGTGTTGTTACACTATCAGTTGGTAGATGTAGAGCTGACAGGTGTTGGTGTGTGTGTTGTTACCACTATCAGTTGGTAGATGTAGAGCTGACAGGTGTTGGTGTGTGTGTTGTTACACACTATCAGTTGGTAGATGTAGAGCTGACAGGTGTTGGTGTGTGTGTTGTTACACACTATCAGTTGGTAGATGTAGAGCTGACAGGTGTTGGTGTGTGTGTTGTTACTATCAGTTGGTAGATGTAGAGCTGACAGGTGTTGGTGTGTGTGTTGTTACCTATCAGTTGGTAGATGTAGAGCTGACAGGTGTTGGTGTGTGTGTTGTTACACACTATCAGTTGGTAGATGTAGAGCTGACAGGTGTTGGTGTGTGTGTTGTTACACACTATCAGTTGGTAGATGTAGAGCTGACAGGTGTTGGTGTGTGTGTTGTTACACACTATCAGTTGGTAGATGTAGAGCTGACAGGTGTTGGTGTGTGTGTTGTTACCTATCAGTTGGTAGAAGTAGAGCTGACAGGTGTTGGTGTGTGTGTTGTTACACTATCAGTTGGTAGAAGTAGAGCTGACAGGTGTTGGTGTGTGTGTTGTTACACATATCAGTTGGTAGATGTAGAGCTGACAGGTGTTGGTGTGTGTGTTGTTACCATATCAGTTGGTAGAAGTAGAGCTGACAGGTGTTGGTGTGTGTGTTGTTACCCTATCAGTTGGTAGAAGTAGAGCTGACAGGTGTTGGTGTGTGTGTTGTTACACACTATCAGTTGGTAGATGTAGAGCTGACAGGTGTTGGTGTGTGTGTTGTTACCACTATCAGTTGGTAGATGTAGAGCTGACAGGTGTTGGTGTGTGTGTTGTTACTATCAGTTGGTAGAAGTAGAGCTGACAGGTGTTGGTGTGTGTGTTGTTACACACTATCAGTTGGTAGAAGTAGAGCTGACAGGTGTTGGTGTGTGTGTTGTTACTATCAGTTGGTAGAAGTAGAGCTGACAGGTGTTGGTGTGTGTGTTGTTACCACTATCAGTTGGTAGATGTAGAGCTGACAGGTGTTGGTGTGTGTGTTGTTACACTATCAGTTGGTAGAAGTAGAGCTGACAGGTGTTGGTGTGTGTGTTGTTACACACTATCAGTTGGTAGATGTAGAGCTGACAGGTGTTGGTGTGTGTGTTGTTACCACTATCAGTTGGTAGATGTAGAGCTGACAGGTGTTGGTGTGTGTGTTGTTACACATATCAGTTGGTAGATGTAGAGCTGACAGGTGTTGGTGTGTGTGTTGTTACATATCAGTTGGTAGAAGTAGAGCTGACAGGTGTTGGTGTGTGTGTTGTTACCTATCAGTTGGTAGATGTAGAGCTGACAGGTGTTGGTGTGTGTGTTGTTACACACCATCAGTTGGTAGACGTAGAGCTGACAGGTGTTGGTGTGTGTGTTGTTACCACTATCAGTTGGTAGATGTAGAGCTGACAGGTGTTGGTGTGTGTGTTGTTACCTATCAGTTGGTAGATGTAGAGCTGACAGGTGTTGGTGTGTGTGTTGTTACACTATCAGTTGGTAGATGTAGAGCTGACAGGTGTTGGTGTGTGTGTTGTTACTATCAGTTGGTAGAAGTAGAGCTGACAGGTGTTGGTGTGTGTGTTGTTACACACTATCAGTTGGTAGATGTAGAGCTGACAGGTGTTGGTGTGTGTGTTGTTACTATCAGTTGGTAGATGTAGAGCTGACAGGTGTTGGTGTGTGTGTTGTTACTATCAGTTGGTAGAAGTAGAGCTGACAGGTGTTGGTGTGTGTGTTGTTACACACTATCAGTTGGTAGATGTAGAGCTGACAGGTGTTGGTGTGTGTGTTGTTACACACTATCAGTTGGTAGAAGTAGAGCTGACAGGTGTTGGTGTGTGTGTTGTTACACACTATCAGTTGGTAGATGTAGAGCTGACAGGTGTTGGTGTGTGTGTTGTTACACACTATCAGTTGGTAGATGTAGAGCTGACAGGTGTTGGTGTGTGTGTTGTTACTATCAGTTGGTAGATGTAGAGCTGACAGGTGTTGGTGTGTGTGTTGTTACACTATCAGTTGGTAGATGTAGAGCTGACAGGTGTTGGTGTGTGTGTTGTTACTATCAGTTGGTAGAAGTAGAGCTGACAGGTGTTGGTGTGTGTGTTGTTACACTATCAGTTGGTAGATGTAGAGCTGACAGGTGTTGGTGTGTGTGTTGTTACACTATCAGTTGGTAGATGTAGAGCTGACAGGTGTTGGTGTGTGTGTTGTTACACACTATCAGTTGGTAGATGTAGAGCTGACAGGTGTTGGTGTGTGTGTTGTTACCATCAGTTGGTAGATGTAGAGCTGACAGGTGTTGGTGTGTGTGTTGTTACACACTATCAGTTGGTAGATGTAGAGCTGACAGGTGTTGGTGTGTGTGTTGTTACCACTATCAGTTGGTAGATGTAGAGCCGACAGGTGTTGGTGTGTGTGTTGTTACATATCAGTTGGTAGA
Organism: Salmo salar; assembly: GCF_905237065.1. Lineage (NCBI taxonomy): Eukaryota > Metazoa > Chordata > Actinopteri > Salmoniformes > Salmonidae > Salmo > Salmo salar. Next base: position 32,148 of record NW_025550387.1, on the reverse strand, counting down.
AGTAGAGCTGACAGGTGTTGGTGTGTGTGTTGTTACACACTATCAGTTGGTAGATGTAGAGCTGACAGGTGTTGGTGTGTGTGTTGTTACACTATCAGTTGGTAGATGTAGAGCTGACAGGTGTTGGTGTGTGTGTTGTTACCACTATCAGTTGGTAGATGTAGAGCTGACAGGTGTTGGTGTGTGTGTTGTTACTATCAGTTGGTAGATGTAGAGCTGACAGGTGTTGGTGTGTGTGTTGTTACACACTATCAGTTGGTAGATGTAGAGCTGACAGGTGTTGGTGTGTGTGTTGTTACACACATCAGTTGGTAGATGTAGAGCTGACAGGTGTTGGTGTGTGTGTTGTTACCACTATCAGTTGGTAGATGTAGAGCTGACAGGTGTTGGTGTGTGTGTTGTTACCATATCAGTTGGTAGATGTAGAGCTGACAGGTGTTGGTGTGTGTGTTGTTACACACTATCAGTTGGTAGATGTAGAGCTGACAGGTGTTGGTGTGTGTGTTGTTACATATCAGTTGGTAGATGTAGAGCTGACAGGTGTTGGTGTGTGTGTTGTTACACACTATCAGTTGGTAGATGTAGAGCTGACAGGTGTTGGTGTGTGTGTTGTTACACACTATCAGTTGGTAGATGTAGAGCTGACAGGTGTTGGTGTGTGTGTTGTTACACACTATCAGTTGGTAGATGTAGAGCTGACAGGTGTTGGTGTGTGTGTTGTTACTATCAGTTGGTAGATGTAGAGCTGACAGGTGTTGGTGTGTGTGTTGTTACCATCAGTTGGTAGATGTAGAGCCGACAGGTGTTGGTGTGTGTGTTGTTACTATCAGTTGGTAGAAGTAGAGCTGACAGGTGTTGGTGTGTGTGTTGTTACCCTATCAGTTGGTAGATGTAGAGCTGACAGGTGTTGGTGTGTGTGTTGTTACCACTATCAGTTGGTAGATGTAGAGCTGACAGGTGTTGGTGTGTGTGTTGTTACCTATCAGTTGGTAGATGTAGAGCTGACAGGTGTTGGTGTGTGTGTTGTTACTATCAGTTGGTAGATGTAGAGCTGACAGGTGTTGGTGTGTGTGTTGTTACACACTATCAGTTGGTAGATGTAGAGCTGACAGGTGTTGGTGTGTGTGTTGTTACTATCAGTTGGTAGATGTAGAGCCGACAGGTGTTGGTGTGTGTGTTGTTACCACCATCAGTTGGTAGATGTAGAGCTGACAGGTGTTGGTGTGTGTGTTGTTACCACTATCAGTTGGTAGATGTAGAGCTGACAGGTGTTGGTGTGTGTGTTGTTACCTATCAGTTGGTAGATGTAGAGCTGACAGGTGTTGGTGTGTGTGTTGTTACACACTATCAGTTGGTAGATGTAGAGCTGACAGGTGTTGGTGTGTGTGTTGTTACCATATCAGTTGGTAGATGTAGAGCTGACAGGTGTTGGTGTGTGTGTTGTTACACTATCAGTTGGTAGATGTAGAGCTGACAGGTGTTGGTGTGTGTGTTGTTACTATCAGTTGGTAGATGTAGAGCTGACAGGTGTTGGTGTGTGTGTTGTTACTATCAGTTGGTAGATGTAGAGCTGACAGGTGTTGGTGTGTGTGTTGTTACCTATCAGTTGGTAGAAGTAGAGCTGACAGGTGTTGGTGTGTGTGTTGTTACATATCAGTTGGTAGATGTAGAGCTGACAGGTGTTGGTGTGTGTGTTGTTACACACTATCAGTTGGTAGATGTAGAGCTGACAGGTGTTGGTGTGTGTGTTGTTACACTATCAGTTGGTAGATGTAGAGCTGACAGGTGTTGGTGTGTGTGTTGTTACCACATCAGTTGGTAGATGTAGAGCTGACAGGTGTTGGTGTGTGTGTTGTTACACACCATCAGTTGGTAGAAGTAGAGCTGACAGGTGTTGGTGTGTGTGTTGTTACCTATCAGTTGGTAGATGTAGAGCTGACAGGTGTTGGTGTGTGTGTTGTTACTATCAGTTGGTAGAAGTAGAGCTGACAGGTGTTGGTGTGTGTGTTGTTACACTATCAGTTGGTAGATGTAGAGCTGACAGGTGTTGGTGTGTGTGTTGTTACACACCATCAGTTGGTAGATGTAGAGCCGACAGGTGTTGGTGTGTGTGTTGTTACCACTATCAGTTGGTAGATGTAGAGCTGACAGGTGTTGGTGTGTGTGTTGTTACACACTATCAGTTGGTAGATGTAGAGCTGACAGGTGTTGGTGTGTGTGTTGTTACCATCAGTTGGTAGAAGTAGAGCTGACAGGTGTTGGTGTGTGTGTTGTTACCACTATCAGTTGGTAGATGTAGAGCTGACAGGTGTTGGTGTGTGTGTTGTTACCCATCAGTTGGTAGATGTAGAGCTGACAGGTGTTGGTGTGTGTGTTGTTACACACATCAGTTGGTAGATGTAGAGCTGACAGGTGTTGGTGTGTGTGTTGTTACCACTATCAGTTGGTAGATGTAGAGCTGACAGGTGTTGGTGTGTGTGTTGTTACACCATCAGTTGGTAGAAGTAGAGCTGACAGGTGTTGGTGTGTGTGTTGTTACCATCAGTTGGTAGATGTAGAGCTGACAGGTGTTGGTGTGTGTGTTGTTACCATCAGTTGGTAGATGTAGAGCTGACAGGTGTTGGTGTGTGTGTTGTTACCACTATCAGTTGGTAGATGTAGAGCTGACAGGTGTTGGTGTGTGTGTTGTTACACTATCAGTTGGTAGATGTAGAGCTGACAGGTGTTGGTGTGTGTGTTGTTACTATCAGTTGGTAGAAGTAGAGCTGACAGGTGTTGGTGTGTGTGTTGTTACACACTATCAGTTGGTAGATGTAGAGCTGACAGGTGTTGGTGTGTGTGTTGTTACACATCAGTTGGTAGATGTAGAGCTGACAGGTGTTGGTGTGTGTTGTTGTTACACACTATCAGTTGGTAGATGTAGAGCTGACAGGTGTTGGTGTGTGTGTTGTTACACACCATCAGTTGGTAGATGTAGAGCTGACAGGTGTTGGTGTGTGTGTTGTTACCACTATCAGTTGGTAGATGTAGAGCTGACAGGTGTTGGTGTGTGTGTTGTTACTATCAGTTGGTAGATGTAGAGCTGACAGGTGTTGGTGTGTGTGTTGTTACACATCAGTTGGTAGATGTAGAGCTGACAGGTGTTGGTGTGTGTGTTGTTACCATCAGTTGGTAGAAGTAGAGCTGACAGGTGTTGGTGTGTGTGTTGTTACCACTATCAGTTGGTAGATGTAGAGCTGACAGGTGTTGGTGTGTGTGTTGTTACACTATCAGTTGGTAGATGTAGAGCTGACAGGTGTTGGTGTGTGTGTTGTTACCACTATCAGTTGGTAGATGTAGAGCTGACAGGTGTTGGTGTGTGTGTTGTTACAACCATCAGTTGGTAGATGTAGAGCTGACAGGTGTTGGTGTGTGTGTTGTTACCATCAGTTGGTAGATGTAGAGCTGACAGGTGTTGGTGTGTGTGTTGTTACACTATCAGTTGGTAGATGTAGAGCTGACAGGTGTTGGTGTGTGTGTTGTTACACACATCAGTTGGTAGATGTAGAGCTGACAGGTGTTGGTGTGTGTGTTGTTACACTATCAGTTGGTAGATGTAGAGCTGACAGGTGTTGGTGTGTGTGTTGTTACACACTATCAGTTGGTAGATGTAGAGCTGACAGGTGTTGGTGTGTGTGTTGTTACACACTATCAGTTGGTAGATGTAGAGCTGACAGGTGTTGGTGTGTGTGTTGTTACCCATCAGTTGGTAGATGTAGAGCTGACAGGTGTTGGTGTGTGTGTTGTTACCACTATCAGTTGGTAGATGTAGAGCCGACAGGTGTTGGTGTGTGTGTTGTTACACTATCAGTTGGTAGAAGTAGAGCTGACAGGTGTTGGTGTGTGTGTTGTTACACACTATCAGTTGGTAGATGTAGAGCTGACAGGTGTTGGTGTGTGTGTTGTTACCATCAGTTGGTAGATGTAGAGCTGACAGGTGTTGGTGTGTGTGTTGTTACACACTATCAGTTGGTAGAAGTAGAGCTGACAGGTGTTGGTGTGTGTGTTGTTACCACTATCAGTTGGTAGATGTAGAGCTGACAGGTGTTGGTGTGTGTGTTGTTACCAATCAGTTGGTAGATGTAGAGCCGACAGGTGTTGGTGTGTGTGTTGTTACACACTATCAGTTGGTAGATGTAGAGCTGACAGGTGTTGGTGTGTGTGTTGTTACTATCAGTTGGTAGAAGTAGAGCTGACAGGTGTTGGTGTGTGTGTTGTTACACACTATCAGTTGGTAGATGTAGAGCTGACAGGTGTTGGTGTGTGTGTTGTTACCATCAGTTGGTAGATGTAGAGCTGACAGGTGTTGGTGTGTGTGTTGTTACACACTATCAGTTGGTAGATGTAGAGCTGACAGGTGTTGGTGTGTGTGTTGTTACCATCAGTTGGTAGATGTAGAGCTGACAGGTGTTGGTGTGTGTGTTGTTACACATCAGTTGGTAGATGTAGAGCTGACAGGTGTTGGTGTGTGTGTTGTTACACACTATCAGTTGGTAGATGTAGAGCTGACAGGTGTTGGTGTGTGTGTTGTTACCACTATCAGTTGGTAGATGTAGAGCTGACAGGTGTTGGTGTGTGTGTTGTTACCATCAGTTGGTAGATGTAGAGCTGACAGGTGTTGGTGTGTGTGTTGTTACACACTATCAGTTGGTAGATGTAGAGCTGACAGGTGTTGGTGTGTGTGTTGTTACACACATCAGTTGGTAGATGTAGAGCTGACAGGTGTTGGTGTGTGTGTTGTTACACCCATCAGTTGGTAGATGTAGAGCTGACAGGTGTTGGTGTGTGTGTTGTTACCATCAGTTGGTAGATGTAGAGCTGACAGGTGTTGGTGTGTGTGTTGTTACCACCATCAGTTGGTAGATGTAGAGCTGACAGGTGTTGGTGTGTGTGTTGTTACACACCATCAGTTGGTAGATGTAGAGCTGACAGGTGTTGGTGTGTGTGTTGTTACCATCAGTTGGTAGATGTAGAGCTGACAGGTGTTGGTGTGTGTGTTGTTACCATCAGTTGGTAGATGTAGAGCTGACAGGTGTTGGTGTGTGTGTTGTTACACACTATCAGTTGGTAGATGTAGAGCTGACAGGTGTTGGTGTGTGTGTTGTTACACACCATCAGTTGGTAGATGTAGAGCTGACAGGTGTTGGTGTGTGTGTTGTTACACATCAGTTGGTAGATGTAGAGCTGACAGGTGTTGGTGTGTGTGTTGTTACCCATCAGTTGGTAGATGTAGAGCTGACAGGTGTTGGTGTGTGTGTTGTTACCATCAGTTGGTAGATGTAGAGCTGACAGGTGTTGGTGTGTGTGTTGTTACCATCAGTTGGTAGATGTAGAGCTGACAGGTGTTGGTGTGTGTGTTGTTACACCATCAGTTGGTAGATGTAGAGCTGACAGGTGTTGGTGTGTGTGTTGTTACTATCAGTTGGTAGATGTAGAGCTGACAGGTGTTGGTGTGTGTGTTGTTACCACTATCAGTTGGTAGATGTAGAGCTGACAGGTGTTGGTGTGTGTGTTGTTACACCATCAGTTGGTAGATGTAGAGCTGACAGGTGTTGGTGTGTGTGTTGTTACACACATCAGTTGGTAGATGTAGAGCTGACAGGTGTTGGTGTGTGTGTTGTTACACCATCAGTTGGTAGATGTAGAGCTGACAGGTGTTGGTGTGTGTGTTGTTACACCATCAGTTGGTAGATGTAGAGCTGACAGGTGTTGGTGTGTGTGTTGTTACACACTATCAGTTGGTAGAAGTAGAGCCGACAGGTGTTGGTGTGTGTGTTGTTACCACTATCAGTTGGTAGATGTAGAGCTGACAGGTGTTGGTGTGTGTGTTGTTACCTCATCAGTTGGTAGATGTAGAGCTGACAGGTGTTGGTGTGTGTGTTGTTACCATCAGTTGGTAGAGTAGAGCTGACAGGTGTTGGTGTGTGTTACCATCAGTTGGTAGAAGTAGAGCTGACAGGTGTTGGTGTGTGTGTTGTTACTATCAGTTGGTAGATGTAGAGCTGACAGGTGTTGGTGTGTGTGTTGTTACACACTATCAGTTGGTAGATGTAGAGCTGACAGGTGTTGGTGTGTGTGTTGTTACCCTATCAGTTGGTAGATGTAGAGCTGACAGGTGTTGGTGTGTGTGTTGTTACCCTATCAGTTGGTAGATGTAGAGCTGACAGGTGTTGGTGTGTGTGTTGTTACCATCAGTTGGTAGATGTAGAGCTGACAGGTGTTGGTGTGTGTGTTGTTACCCATCAGTTGGTAGAAGTAGAGCTGACAGGTGTTGGTGTGTGTGTTGTTACACACTATCAGTTGGTAGATGTAGAGCTGACAGGTGTTGGTGTGTGTGTTGTTACACACTATCAGTTGGTAGATGTAGAGCTGACAGGTGTTGGTGTGTGTGTTGTTACCATCAGTTGGTAGATGTAGAGCTGACAGGTGCTGGTGTGTGTGTTGTTACCACTATCAGTTGGTAGACGTAGAGCTGACAGGTGTTGGTGTGTGTGTTGTTACCATCAGTTGGTAGAAGTAGAGCTGACAGGTGTTGGTGTGTGTGTTGTTACACACCATCAGTTGGTAGATGTAGAGCTGACAGGTGTTGGTGTGTGTGTTGTTACCATCAGTTGGTAGATGTAGAGCTGACAGGTGTTGGTGTGTGTGTTGTTACCATCAGTTGGTAGATGTAGAGCTGACAGGTGTTGGTGTGTGTGTTGTTACCATCAGTTGGTAGATGTAGAGCTGACAGGTGTTGGTGTGTGTGTTGTTACACATCAGTTGGTAGAAGTAGAGCTGACAGGTGTTGGTGTGTGTGTTGTTACCACTATCAGTTGGTAGATGTAGAGCTGACAGGTGTTGGTGTGTGTGTTGTTACCCATCAGTTGGTAGATGTAGAGCTGACAGGTGTTGGTGTGTGTGTTGTTACCATCAGTTGGTAGATGTAGAGCCGACAGGTGTTGGTGTGTGTGTTGTTACACACTATCAGTTGGTAGATGTAGAGCTGACAGGTGTTGGTGTGTGTGTTGTTACCATCAGTTGGTAGAAGTAGAGCTGACAGGTGTTGGTGTGTGTGTTGTTACACACCATCAGTTGGTAGATGTAGAGCCGACAGGTGTTGGTGTGTGTGTTGTTACCATCAGTTGGTAGATGTAGAGCCGACAGGTGTTGGTGTGTGTTTGTTACCCCATCAGTTGGTAGATGTAGAGCCGACAGGTGTTGGTGTGTGTGTTGTTACCATCAGTTGGTAGAAGTAGAGCTGACAGGTGTTGGTGTGTGTGTTGTTACACACCATCAGCTGGTAGATGTAGAGCCGACAGGTGTTGGTGTGTGTGTTGTTACCATCAGCTGGTAGATGTAGAGCTGACAGGTGTTGGTGTGTGTGTTGTTACACACATCAGCTGGTAGAAGTAGAGCCGACAGGTGTTGGTGTGTGTGTTGTTACACACCATCAGTTGGTAGATGTAGAGCCGACAGGTGTTGGTGTGTGTGTTGTTACCATCAGTTGGTAGAAGTAGAGCTGACAGGTGTTGGTGTGTGTGTTGTTACACCATCAGTTGGTAGATGCAGAGCTGACAGGTGTTGGTGTGTGTGTTGTTACCATCAGTTGGTAGACGTAGAGCCGACAGGTGTTGGTGTGTGTGTTGTTACCATCAGTTGGTAGATGTAGAGCTGACAGGTGTTGGTGTGTGTGTTGTTACACACATCAGTTGGTAGATGTAGAGCCGACAGGTGTTGGTGTGTGTGTTGTTACCATCAGTTGGTAGATGTAGAGCCGACAGGTGTTGGTGTGTGTGTTGTTACCACTATCAGTTGGTAGATGTAGAGCTGACAGGTGTTGGTGTGTGTGTTGTTACCCATCAGCTGGTAGATGTAGAGCTGACAGGTGTTGGTGTGTGTGTTGTTACACACTATCAGTTGGTAGATGTAGAGCTGACAGGTGTTGGTGTGTGTGTTGTTACACACATCAGTTGGTAGATGTAGAGCTGACAGGTGTTGGTGTGTGTGTTGTTACCCATCAGTTGGTAGAAGTAGAGCTGACAGGTGTTGGTGTGTGTGTTGTTACCACTATCAGTTGGTAGAAGTAGAGCCGACAGGTGTTGGTGTGTGTGTTGTTACACACCATCAGTTGGTAGATGTAGAGCTGACAGGTGTTGGTGTGTGTGTTGTTACCATCAGCTGGTAGATGTAGAGCTGACAGGTGTTGGTGTGTGTGTTGTTACACACCATCAGCTGGTAGATGTAGAGCTGACAGGTGTTGGTGTGTGTGTTGTTACCCAATCAGTTGGTAGAAGTAGAGCTGACAGGTGTTGGTGTGTGTGTTGTTACACCATCAGTTGGTAGATGTAGAGCTGACAGGTGTTGGTGTGTGTGTTGTTACACATCAGTTGGTAGATGTAGAGCTGACAGGTGTTGGTGTGTGTGTTGTTACCATCAGTTGGTAGAAGTAGAGCTGACAGGTGTTGGTGTGTGTGTTGTTACCCATCAGTTGGTAGATGTAGAGCCGACAGGTGTTGGTGTGTGTGTTGTTACCATCAGCTGGTAGAAGTAGAGCTGACAGGTGTTGGTGTGTGTGTTGTTACACACCATCAGTTGGTAGATGTAGAGCCGACAGGTGTTGGTGTGTGTGTTGTTACCACCATCAGTTGGTAGATGTAGAGCCGACAGGTGTTGGTGTGTGTGTTGTTACCATCAGTTGGTAGATGTAGAGCTGACAGGTGTTGGTGTGTGTGTTGTTACCACCATCAGTTGGTAGATGTAGAGCCGACAGGTGTTGGTGTGTGTGTTGTTACCACTCAGTTGGTAGATGTAGAGCCGACAGGTGTTGGTGTGTGTGTTGTTACCCATCAGTTGGTAGATGTAGAGCTGACAGGTGTTGGTGTGTGTGTTGTTACCATCAGTTGGTAGATGTAGAGCTGACAGGTGTTGGTGTGTGTGTTGTTACCACCATCAGTTGGTAGATGTAGAGCCGACAGGTGTTGGTGTGTGTGTTGTTACCATCAGCTGGTAGAAGTAGAGCTGACAGGTGTTGGTGTGTGTGTTGTTACCATCAGTTGGTAGATGTAGAGCCGACAGGTGTTGGTGTGTGTTTGTTACCCACATCAGTTGGTAGATGTAGAGCCGACAGGTGTTGGTGTGTGTGTTGTTACACACTATCAGTTGGTAGATGTAGAGCCGACAGGTGTTGGTGTGTGTGTTGTTACCATCAGTTGGTAGAAGTAGAGCCGACAGGTGTTGGTGTGTGTGTTGTTACACACCATCAGTTGGTAGATGTAGAGCTGACAGGTGTTGGTGTGTGTGTTGTTACACACCATCAGTTGGTAGATGTAGAGCTGACAGGTGTTGGTGTGTGTTGTTACCATCAGTTGGTAATGTAGAGCTGACAGGTGTTGGTGTGTGTGTTGTTACACACCATCAGTTGGTAGATGTAGAGCTGACAGGTGTTGGTGTGTGTTGTTACCACATCAGTTGGTAGATGTAGAGCCGACAGGTGTTGGTGTGTGTGTGTTACCATCAGTTGGTAGATGTAGAGCTGACAGGTGTTGGTGTGTGTTGTTACACACCATCAGCTGGTAGATGTAGAGCCGACAGGTGTTGGTGTGTGTGTTGTTACCATCAGTTGGTAGATGTAGAGCCGACAGGTGTTGGTGTGTGTGTTGTTACACACATCAGTTGGTAGATGTAGAGCTGACAGGTGTTGGTGTGTGTGTTGTTACCCCATCAGTTGGTAGATGTAGAGCCGACAGGTGTTGGTGTGTGTGTTGTTACACACCATCAGTTGGTAGATGTAGAGCTGACAGGTGTTGGTGTGTGTGTTGTTACACACCATCAGTTGGTAGAAGTAGAGCTGACAGGTGTTGGTGTGTGTGTTGTTACCACTATCAGTTGGTAGATGTAGAGCTGACAGGTGTTGGTGTGTGTGTTGTTACCACTATCAGTTGGTAGATGTAGAGCTGACAGGTGTTGGTGTGTGTGTGTTGTTACCATCAGTTGGTAGAAGTAGAGCTGACAGGTGTTGGTGTGTGTGTTGTTACCATCAGTTGGTAGAAGTAGAGCTGACAGGTGTTGGTGTGTGTGTTGTTACCATCAGTTGGTAGAAGTAGAGCTGATAGGTGTTGGTGTGTGTGTTGTTACACACCATCAGTTGGTAGATGTAGAGCTGACAGGTGTTGGTGTGTGTGTTGTTACCCATCAGTTGGTAGAAGCAGAGCTGACAGGTGTTGGTGTGTGTGTTGTTACCACATCAGCTGGTAGATGTAGAGCTGACAGGTGTTGGTGTTGTGTTGTTACCATCAGCTGGTAGAAGTAGAGCCGACAGGTGTTGGTGTGTGTGTTGTTACACACCATCAGTTGGTAGATGTAGAGCCGACAGGTGTTGGTGTGTGTGTTGTTACACACCATCAGTTGGTAGAAGTAGAGCTGACAGGTGTTGGTGTGTGTGTTGTTACCATCAGTTGGTAGAAGTAGAGCCGACAGGTGTTGGTGTGTGTGTTGTTACCACTATCAGCTGGTAGATGTAGAGCCGACAGGTGTTGGTGTGTGTGTTGTTACCACCATCAGTTGGTAGATGTAGAGCTGACAGGTGTTGGTGTGTGTGTTGTTACACACTATCAGTTGGTAGACGTAGAGCTGACAGGTGTTGGTGTGTGTGTTGTTACCATCAGTTGGTAGAAGTAGAGCCGACAGGTGTTGGTGTGTGTGTTGTTACCCATCAGCTGGTAGATGTAGAGCCGACAGGTGTTGGTGTGTGTGTTGTTACCATCAGTTGGTAGAAGTAGAGCTGACAGGTGTTGGTGTGTGTGTTGTTACCACCATCAGTTGGTAGATGTAGAGCCGACAGGTGTTGGTGTGTGTGTTGTTACCATCAGTTGGTAGAAGTAGAGCTGACAGGTGTTGGTGTGTGTGTTGTTACACCATCAGTTGGTAGATGTAGAGCCGACAGGTGTTGGTGTGTGTGTTGTTACCATCAGTTGGTAGAAGTAGAGCTGACAGGTGTTGGTGTGTGTGTTGTTACACCATCAGTTGGTAGATGTAGAGCCGACAGGTGTTGGTGTGTGTGTTGTTACACACATCAGTTGGTAGAAGTAGAGCTGACAGGTGTTGGTGTGTGTGTTGTTACCCAATCAGCTGGTAGATGTAGAGCCGACAGGTGTTGGTGTGTGTGTTGTTACCATCAGTTGGTAGAAGTAGAGCTGACAGGTGTTGGTGTGTGTGTTGTTACACACTATCAGTTGGTAGATGTAGAGCCGACAGGTGTTGGTGTGTGTGTTGTTACCCATCAGCTGGTAGAAGTAGAGCCGACAGGTGTTGGTGTGTGTGTTGTTACCCATCAGCTGGTAGATGTAGAGCCGACAGGTGTTGGTGTGTGTGTTGTTACACACCATCAGTTGGTAGATGTAGAGCTGACAGGTGTTGGTGTGTGTGTTGTTACCATCAGTTGGCAGATGTAGAGCCGACAGGTGCTGGTGTGTGTGTTGTTACACACTATCAGTTGGTAGATGTAGAGCCGACAGGTGTTGGTGTGTGTGTTGTTACCATCAGCTGGTAGAAGTAGAGCCGACAGGTGTTGGTGTGTGTGTTGTTACCCCATCAGTTGGTAGATGTAGAGCCGACAGGTGTTGGTGTGTGTGTTGTTACCACCATCAGTTGGTAGAAGTAGAGCCGACAGGTGTTGGTGTGTGTGTTGTTACACACATCAGTTGGTAGAAGTAGAGCCGACAGGTGTTGGTGTGTGTGTTGTTACACACCATCAGCTGGTAGATGTAGAGCCGACAGGTGTTGGTGTGTGTGTTGTTACCACCATCAGTTGGTAGATGTAGAGCCGACAGGTGTTGGTGTGTGTGTTGTTACACACCATCAGCTGGTAGATGTAGAGCCGACAGGTGTTGGTGTGTGTGTTTGTTACCATCAGCTGGTAGAAGTAGAGCCGACAGGTGTTGGTGTGTGTGTTGTTACACCATCAGCTGGTAGAAGTAGAGCTGACAGGTGTTGGTGTGTGTGTTGTTACCATCAGCTGGTAGAAGTAGAGCCGACAGGTGTTGGTGTGTGTGTTGTTACACACATCAGCTGGTAGATGTAGAGCCGACAGGTGTTGGTGTGTGTGTTGTTACCATCAGCTGGTAGAAGTAGAGCCGACAGGTGTTGGTGTGTGTGTTGTTACACACTATCAGCTGGTAGATGTAGAGCCGACAGGTGTTGGTGTGTGTGTTGTTACCATCAGCTGGTAGAAGTAGAGCCGACAGGTGTTGGTGTGTGTGTTGTTACACACCATCAGTTGGTAGACGCAGAGCCGACAGGTGTTGGTGTGTGTGTTGTTACCACATCAGCTGGTAGATGTAGAGCTGACAGGTGTTGGTGTGTGTGTTGTTACCATCAGTTGGTAGAAGTAGAGCTGACAGGTGTTGGTGTGTGTGTTGTTACCATCAGCTGGTAGAAGTAGAGCCGACAGGTGTTGGTGTGTGTGTTGTTACACACCATCAGCTGGTAGATGTAGAGCCGACAGGTTTGGTGTGTGTGTTGTTACCATCAGCTGGTAGAAGTAGAGCCGACAGGTGTTGGTGTGTGTGTTGTTACCCATCAGCTGGTAGAAGTAGAGCCGACAGGTGTTGGTGTGTGTGTTGTTACACCCATCAGCCGGTAGATGTAGAGCCGACAGGTGTTGGTGTGTGTGTTGTTACCACCATCAGTTGGTAGATGTAGAGCTGACAGGTGTTGGTGTGTGTGTTGTTACACACCATCAGCTGGTAGATGTAGAGCCGACAGGTGTTGGTGTGTGTGTTGTTACCATCAGCTGGTAGAAGTAGAGCTGACAGGTGTTGGTGTGTGTGTTGTTACACACATCAGTTGGTAGAAGTAGAGCCGACAGGTGTTGGTGTGTGTGTTGTTACCATCAGCTGGTAGAAGTAGAGCTGACAGGTGTTGGTGTGTGTGTTGTTACCATCAGCTGGTAGATGTAGAGCCGACAGGTGTTGGTGTGTGTGTTGTTACCATCAGCTGGTAGATGTAGAGCCGACAGGTGTTGGTGTGTGTGTTGTTACACACCATCAGTTGGTAGATGTAGAGCTGACAGGTGTTGGTGTGTGTGTTGTTACACACCATCAGCTGGTAGAAGTAGAGCTGATAGGTGTTGGTGTGTGTGTTGTTACCACCATCAGTTGGTAGATGTAGAGCCGACAGGTGTTGGTGTGTGTGTTGTTACACACATCAGCTGGTAGATGTAGAGCCGACAGGTGTTGGTGTGTGTGTTGTTACCATCAGCTGGTAGATGTAGAGCCGACAGGTGTTGGTGTGTGTGTTGTTACACCATCAGCTGGTAGACGCAGAGCCGACAGGTGTTGGTGTGTGTGTTGTTACCATCAGTTGGTAGAAGAAGCCGACAGGTGTTGGTGTGTGTTGTTACCATCAGCTGGTAGATGCAGAGCCGACAGGTGTTGGTGTGTGTGTTGTTACACCATCAGTTGGTAGATGTAGAGCCGACAGGTGTTGGTGTGTGTGTTGTTACCCATCAGTTGGTAGATGTAGAGCCGACAGGTGTTGGTGTGTGTGTTGTTACACACCATCAGTTGGTAGATGTAGAGCTGACAGGTGTTGGTGTGTGTGTTGTTACACCATCAGTTGGTAGAAGTAGAGCCGACAGGTGTTGGTGTGTGTGTTGTTACCACCATCAGTTGGTAGATGTAGAGCCGACAGGTGTTGGTGTGTGTGTTGTTACCATCAGTTGGTAGAAGTAGAGCCGACAGGTGTTGGTGTGTGTGTTGTTACACACCATCAGCTGGTAGACGTAGAGCCGACAGGTGTTGGTGTGTGTGTTGTTACCATCAGCTGGTAGAAGTAGAGCCGACAGGCGTTGGTGTGTGTGTTGTTACCATCAGCCGGTAGAAGTAGAGCCGACAGGTGTTGGTGTGTGTGTTGTTACCACCATCAGTTGGTAGATGTAGAGCCGACAGGTGTTGGTGTGTGTGTTGTTACACACCATCAGTTGGTAGATGTAGAGCTGACAGGTGTTGGTGTGTGTGTTGTTACCACCATCAGTTGGTAGAAGTAGAGCCGACAGGTGTTGGTGTGTGTGTTGTTACCCATCAGCTGGTAGATGTAGAGCCGACAGGTGTTGGTGTGTGTGTTGTTACACCATCAGCTGGTAGATGTAGAGCCGACAGGTGTTGGTGTGTGTGTTGTTACCATCAGTTGGTAGATGTAGAGCTGACAGGTGTTGGTGTGTGTGTTGTTACCATCAGTTGGTAGAAGTAGAGCCGACAGGTGTTGGTGTGTGTGTGTTGCTACCATCAGCTGGTAGAAGTAGAGCCGACAGGTGTTGGTGTGTGTGTTGTTACACCCATCAGCTGGCAGATGTAGAGCCGACAGGTGTTGGTGTGTGTGTTGTTACACCATCAGCTGGTAGAAGTAGAGCCGACAGGTGTTGGTGTGTGTGTTGTTACCACCATCAGCTGGTAGATGTAGAGCCGACAGGTGTTGGTGTGTGTGTTGTTACACCATCAGCTGGTAGAAGTAGAGCCGACAGGTGTTGGTGTGTGTGTTGTTACACACATCAGTTGGTAGATGTAGAGCCGACAGGTGTTGGTGTGTGTGTTGTTACCATCAGCTGGTAGATGTAGAGCCGACAGGTGTTGGTGTGTGTGTTGTTACACACCATCAGCTGGTAGATGTAGAGCCGACAGGTGTTGGTGTGTGTGTTGTTACACACATCAGCTGGTAGAAGTAGAGCCGACAGGTGTTGGTGTGTGTGTTGTTACACCATCAGTTGGTAGATGTAGAGCCGACAGGTGTTGGTGTGTGTGTTGTTACCACCATCAGTTGGTAGATGTAGAGCCGACAGGTGTTGTGTGTGTGTTGTTACCAATCAGCTGGTAGATGCAGAGCCGACAGGTGTTGGTGTGTGTGTTGTTACCACCATCAGCTGGTAGAAGTAGAGCCGACAGGTGTTGGTGTGTGTGTTGTTACCACATCAGTTGGTAGATGTAGAGCCGACAGGTGTTGGTGTGTGTGTTGTTACCACATCAGCTGGTAGATGTAGAGCCGACAGGTGTTGGTGTGTGTGTTGTTACCATCAGTTGGTAGAAGCAGAGCCGACAGGTGTTGGTGTGTGTGTTGTTACACACCATCAGTTGGTAGATGTAGAGCCGACAGGTGTTGGTGTGTGTGTTGTTACACCATCAGCTGGTAGATGTAGAGCTGACAGGTGTTGGTGTGTGTGTTGTTACACACCATCAGCTGGTAGATGTAGAGCCGACAGGTGTTGGTGTGTGTGTTGTTACACCATCAGCTGGTAGATGTAGAGCCGACAGGTGTTGGTGTGTGTGTTGTTACCATCAGTTGGTAGATGTAGAGCCGACAGGTGTTGGTGTGTGTGTTGTTACACCCATCAGCTGGTAATGTAGAGCCGACAGGTGTTGGTGTGTGTGTTGTTACCATCAGCTGGTAGAAGTAGAGCCGACAGGTGTTGGTGTGTGTGTTGTTACACACCATCAGTTGGTAGATGTAGAGCCGACAGGTGTTGGTGTGTGTGTTGTTACCATCAGCTGGTAGAAGTAGAGCTGACAGGCGTTGGTGTGTGTGTTGTTCACACATCAGTTGGTAGATGTAGAGCCGACAGGTGTTGGTGTGTGTGTTGTTACACCATCAGCTGGTAGATGTAGAGCCGACAGGTGTTGGTGTGTGTGTTGTTACACACCATCAGCTGGTAGATGTAGAGCCGACAGGTGTTGGTGTGTGTGTTGTTACCATCAGTTGGTAGAAGCAGAGCTGACAGGTGTTGGTGTGTGTGTTGTTACCACATCAGCTGGTAGATGTAGAGCCGACAGGTGTTGGTGTGTGTGTTGTTACCACCATCAGTTGGTAGATGTAGAGCCGACAGGTGTTGGTGTGTGTGTTGTTACACCATCAGCTGGTAGAAGTAGAGCTGACAGGTGTTGGTGTGTGTGTTGTTACACACCATCAGTTGGTAGATGTAGAGCTGACAGGTGTTGGTGTGTGTGTTGTTACCCATCAGTTGGTAGAAGTAGAGCCGACAGGTGTTGGTGTGTGTGTTGTTACACCCATCAGCTGGTAGATGTAGAGCCGACAGGTGTTGGTGTGTGTGTTGTTACCATCAGTTGGTAGATGTAGAGCCGACAGGTGTTGGTGTGTGTGTTGTTACCATCAGCTGGTAGATGTAGAGCCGACAGGTGTTGGTGTGTGTGTTGTTACACACCATCAGTTGGTAGATGCAGAGCTGACAGGTGTTGGTGTGTGTGTTGTTACCCATCAGCTGGTAGATGTAGAGCTGACAGGTGTTGGTGTGTGTGTTGTTACACCATCAGCTGGTAGATGTAGAGCCGACAGGTGTTGGTGTGTGTGTTGTTACACCATCAGCTGGTAGAAGTAGAGCCGACAGGTGTTGGTGTGTGTTGTTACCATCAGCTGGTAGAAGTAGAGCCGACAGGTGTTGGTGTGTGTGTTGTTACACACATCAGCTGGTAGACGTAGAGCCGACAGGTGTTGGTGTGTGTGTTGTTACACCATCAGCTGGTAGACGCAGAGCTGACAGGTGTTGGTGTGTGTGTTGTTACCCATCAGCTGGTAGACGTAGAGCTGACAGGTGTTGGTGTGTGTGTTGTTACCACCATCAGTTGGTAGATGTAGAGCCGACAGGTGTTGGTGTTGTGTTGTTACCATCAGCTGGTAGATGTAGAGCCGACAGGTGTTGGTGTGTGTGTTGTTACCATCAGTTGGTAATGTAGAGCCGACAGGTGTTGGTGTGTGTGTTGTTACCCTATCAGCTGGTAGATGTAGAGCTGACAGGTGTTGGTGTGTGTGTTGTTACCCATCAGTTGGTAGAAGTAGAGCCGACAGGTGTTGGTGTGTGTGTTGTTACCCATCAGCTGGTAGATGTAGAGCCGACAGGTGTTGGTGTGTGTGTTGTTACCACCATCAGCTGGTAGATGTAGAGCCGACAGGTGTTGGTGTGTGTGTTGTTACCACCATCAGCTGGTAGATGTAGAGCCGACAGGTGTTGGTGTGTGTGTTTGTTACCATCAGCTGGTAGATGTAGAGCCGACAGGTGTTGGTGTGTGTGTTGTTACCCATCAGTTGGTAGATGTAGAGCCGACAGGTGTTGGTGTGTGTGTTGTTACACACATCAGTTGGTAGAAGTAGAGCCGACAGGTGTTGGTGTGTGTGTTGTTACACACCATCAGCTGGTAGATGTAGAGCCGACAGGTGTTGGTGTGTGTGTTGTTACACACATCAGTTGGTAAAGTAGAGCCGACAGGTGTTGGTGTGTGTGTTGTTACACACCATCAGTTGGTAGATGTAGAGCTGACAGGTGTTGGTGTGTGTGTTGTTACCATCAGCTGGTAGATGTAGAGCTGACAGGTGTTGGTGTGTGTGTTGTTACACACTATCAGCTGGTAGACGTAGAGCCGACAGGTGCTGGTGTGTGTGTTGTTACCATCAGCTGGTAGAAGCAGAGCCGACAGGTGCTGGTGTGCGTGTTGTTACACCATCAGCCGGTAAAGTAGAGCCGACAGGTGTTGGTGTGTGTGTTGTTACCACCATCAGTTGGTAGATGTAGAGCCGACAGGCGTTGGTGTGTGTGTTGTTACACACCATCAGTTGGTAGATGTAGAGCTGACAGGTGTTGGTGTGTGTGTTGTTACCACCATCAGTTGGTAGATGTAGAGCCGACAGGTGTTGGTGTGTGTGTTGTTACCATCAGCTGGTAGAAGTAGAGCCGACAGGTGTTGGTGTGTGCGTTGTTACCACCCATCAGTTGGTAGATGTAGAGCCGACAGGCGTTGGTGTGTGTGTTGTTACCATCAGCTGGTAGAAGTAGAGCCGACAGGTGTTGGTGTGTGTGTTGTTACCACCATCAGCTGGTAGATGTAGAGCCGACAGGTGTTGGTGTGTGTGTTGTTACACACATCAGTTGGTAGAAGCAGAGCCGACAGGTGTTGGTGTGTGTGTTGTTACACACCATCAGCTGGTAGATGTAGAGCCGACAGGTGTTGGTGTGTGTGTTGTTACCATCAGCTGGTAGAAGTAGAGCTGACAGGTGTTGGTGTGTGTGTTGTTACACCATCAGCTGGTAGATGTAGAGCTGACAGGTGTTGGTGTGTGTGTTGTTACCACATCAGCTGGTAGAAGCAGAGCCGACAGGTGTTGGTGTGTGTGTTGTTACACCATCAGCTGGTAGATGTAGAGCTGACAGGTGTTGGTGTGTGTGTTGTTACCATCAGTTGGTAGAAGTAGAGCCGACAGGTGTTGGTGTGTGTGTTGTTACCACATCAGTTGGTAGATGTAAGCCGACAGGTGTTGGTGTGTGTGTTGTTACCCAATCAGCTGGTAGAAGTAGAGCTGACAGGTGTTGGTGTGTGTGTTGTTACACCATCAGCTGGTAGATGTAGAGCTGACAGGTGTTGGTGTGTGTGTTGTCACACCATCAGCTGGTAGATGTAGAGCCGACAGGTGTTGGTGTGTGTGTTGTTACCATCAGTTGGCAGATGTAGAGCCGACAGGTGTTGGTGTGTGTGTTGTTACACACCATCAGTTGGTAGATGTAGAGCTGACAGGCGTTGGTGTGTGTGTTGTTACACACATCAGCTGGTAGATGTAGAGCCGACAGGTGTTGGTGTGTGTGTTGTTACCATCAGTTGGCAGATGTAGAGCCGACAGGTGTTGGTGTGTGTGTTGTTACCACCATCAGTTGGTAGAAGTAGAGCCGACAGGTGTTGGTGTGTGTGTTGTTACCCATCAGTTGGTAGACGTAGAGCCGACAGGTGTTGGTGTGTGTGTTGTTACCATCAGTTGGTAGAAGTAGAGCTGACAGGTGTTGGTGTGTGTGTTGTTACACCATCAGTTGGCAGATGTAGAGCCGACAGGTGTTGGTGTGTGTGTTGTTACACACCATCAGCTGGTAGAAGTAGAGCTGACAGGTGTTGGTGTGTGTGTTGTTACACACCATCAGTTGGTAGATGTAGAGCTGACAGGTGTTGGTGTGTGTGTTGTTACCATCAGTTGGTAGAAGTAGAGCTGACAGGTGTTGGTGTGTGTGTTGTTACACACCATCAGCTGGTAGATGTAGAGCTGACAGGTGTTGGTGTGTGTGTTGTTACCATCAGTTGGTAGAAGTAGAGCCGACAGGTGTTGGTGTGTGTGTTGTTACACACCATCAGCTGGCAGATGCAGAGCCGACAGGTGTTGGTGTGTGTGTTGTTACCACCATCAGCTGGTAGAAGTAGAGCCGACAGGCGTTGGTGTGTGTGTTGTTACCCATCAGTTGGTAGATGTAGAGCCGACAGGTGTTGGTGTGTGTGTTGTTACCATCAGTTGGTAGAAGTAGAGCCGACAGGTGTTGGTGTGTGTGTTGTTACACCATCAGCTGGTAGATGTAGAGCCGACAGGTGTTGGTGTGTGTGTTGTTACACCATCAGTTGGTAGATGTAGAGCCGACAGGTGTTGGTGTGTGTGTTGTTACACCATCAGTTGGTAGAAGCAGAGCTCGACAGGTGTTGGTGTGTGTGTTGTTACCACTATCAGTTGGTAGATGTAGAGCTGACAGGTGTTGGTGTGTGTGTTGTTACCATCAGTTGGTAGACGTAGAGCCGACAGGTGTTGGTGTGTGTGTTGTTACCACCATCAGTTGGTAGAAGTAGAGCCGACAGGTGTTGGTGTGTGTGTTGTTACCATCAGTTGGTAGAAGTAGAGCCGACAGGTGTTGGTGTGTGTGTTGTTACACACCATCAGTTGGTAGACGTAGAGCCGACAGGTGTTGGTGTGTGTGTTGTTACCATCAGCTGGTAGAAGTAGAGCCGACAGGTGTTGGTGTGTGTGTTGTTACACCATCAGTTGGTAGATGTAGAGCTGACAGGTGTTGGTGTGTGTGTTGTTACCCATCAGTTGGTAGAAGTAGAGCTGACAGGTGTTGGTGTGTGTGTTGTTACACACCATCAGTTGGTAGATGTAGAGCTGACAGGTGTTGGTGTGTGTGTTGTTACCACCATCAGTTGGTAGAAGTAGAGCCGACAGGTGTTGGTGTGTGTGTTGTTACCACCATCAGTTGGTAGACGTAGAGCCGACAGGTGTTGGTGTGTGTGTTGTTACACCATCAGCTGGTAGACGTAGAGCCGACAGGTGTTGGTGTGTGTGTTGTCACCATCAGCTGGTAGACGTAGAGCTGACAGGTGTTGGTGTGTGTGTTGTTACACACTATCAGTTGGTAGAAGTAGAGCTGACAGGTGTTGGTGTGTGTGTTGTTACCCCATCAGCTGGTAGACGTAGAGCCGACAGGTGTTGGTGTGTGTGTTGTTACCATCAGTTGGTAGATGTAGAGCCGACAGGTGTTGGTGTGTGTGTTGTTACACACTATCAGTTGGTAGATGTAGAGCCGACAGGTGTTGGTGTGTGTGTTGTTACCATCAGTTGGTAGAAGCAGAGCCGACAGGTGTTGGTGTGTGTTTGTTACACACCATCAGTTGGTAGATGTAGAGCCGACAGGTGTTGGTGTGTGTGTTGTTACACACCATCAGTTGGTAGACGTAGAGCCCGACAGGTGTTGGTGTGTGTTGTTACACATCAGCTGGTAGACGTAGAGCCGACAGGTGTTGGTGTGTGTGTTGTTACCCAATCAGTTGGTAGATGTAGAGCCGACAGGTTTGGTGTGTGTGTTGTTACCATCAGTTGGTAGATGTAGAGCTGACAGGTGTTGGTGTGTGTGTTGTTACCACCATCAGTTGGTAGATGTAGAGCTGACAGGTGTTGGTGTGTGTGTTGTTACACACTATCAGCTGGTAGACGTAGAGCCGACAGGTGTTGGTGTGTGTGTTGTTACCATCAGCTGGTAGATGTAGAGCTGACAGGTGTTGGTGTGTGTGTGTTACACACCATCAGCTGGTAGATGTAGAGCTGACAGGTGTTGGTGTGTGTGTTGTTACCATCAGCTGGTAGAAGTAGAGCTGATAGGTGTTGGTGTGTGTGTTGTTACACACTATCAGTTGGTAGATGTAGAGCCGACAGGTGTTGGTGTGTGTGTTGTTACACACCATCAGCTGGTAGATGTAGAGCTGACAGGTGTTGGTGTGTGTGTTGTTACCATCAGTTGGTAGACGTAGAGCCGACAGGTGCTGGTGTGTGTGTTGTTACCCAATCAGCTGGTAGACGAGAGCCGACAGGCGTTGGTGTGTGTGTTGTTACACACCATCAGTTGGTAGATGTAGAGCTGACAGGTGTTGGTGTGTGTTTGTTACCATCAGTTGGTAGATGTAGAGCCGACAGGTGTTGGTGTGTGTGTTGTTACACACTATCAGTTGGTAGATGTAGAGCCGACAGGTGTTGGTGTGTGTGTTGTTACACACCATCAGCTGGTAGAAGTAGAGCTGACAGGTGTTGGTGTGTGTGTTGTTACCATCAGTTGGTAGATGTAGAGCCGACAGGTGTTGGTGTGTGTGTTGTTACACCCCATCAGTTGGTAGATGTAGAGCCGACAGGTGTTGGTGTGTGTGTGTTGTTACACCATCAGTTGGTAGAAGTAGAGCCGACAGGTGTTGGTGTGTGCGTTGTTACCATCAGTTGGTAGATGTAGAGCCGACAGGTGTTGGTGTGTGTGTTGTTACCATCAGTTGGTAGAAGTAGAGCTCGACAGGTGTTGGTGTGTGTGTTGTTACACACATCAGCTGGTAGATGTAGAGCCGACAGGTGTTGGTGTGTGTGTGTGTTACACACTATCAGTTGGTAGATGTAGAGCTGACAGGTGTTGGTGTGTGTGTTGTTACCACCATCAGCTGGTAGATGTAGAGCCGACAGGTGTTGGTGTGTGTGTTGTTACACATCAGTTGGTAGAAGTAGAGCTGACAGGTGTTGGTGTGTGTGTTGTCACCATCAGTTGGTAGATGTAGAGCTGACAGGTGTTGGTGTGTGTGTTGTTACCATCAGTTGGTAGATGTAGAGCTGACAGGTGTTGGTGTGTGTGTTGTTACACCATCAGTTGGTAGATGTAGAGCTGACAGGTGTTGGTGTGTGTGTTGTTACACACCATCAGTTGGTAGATGTAGAGCCGACAGGTGTTGGTGTGTGTGTTGTTACCATCAGTTGGTAGACGTAGAGCTGACAGGTGTTGGTGTGTGTGTTGTTACACTATCAGTTGGTAGATGTAGAGCCGACAGGTGTTGGTGTGTGTGTTGTTACCATCAGTTGGTAGAAGTAGAGCCGACAGGTGTTGGTGTGTGTGTTGTTACACACTATCAGTTGGTAGAAGTAGAGCTGACAGGTGTTGGTGTGTGTGTTGTTACCATCAGTTGGTAGAAGTAGAGCTGACAGGTGTTGGTGTGTGTGTTGTTACCATCAGTTGGTAGATGTAGAGCCGACAGGTGTTGGTGTGTGTGTTGTTACACCCATCAGTTGGTAGAAGTAGAGCCGACAGGTGTTGGTGTGTGTGTTGTTACACCCCATCAGTTGGTAGACGTAGAGCCGACAGGTGTTGGTGTGTGTGTTGTTACACACCATCAGTTGGTAGATGTAGAGCTGACAGGTGTTGGTGTGTGTGTTGTTACACACTATCAGTTGGTAGATGTAGAGCTGACAGGTGTTGGTGTGTGTGTTGTTACCATCAGTTGGTAGACGTAGAGCTACAGGTGTTGGTGTGTGTGTTGTTACCACTATCAGTTGGTAGAAGTAGAGCTGACAGGTGTTGGTGTGTGTGTGTTACCATCAGTTGGTAGAAGTAGAGCCGACAGGTGTTGGTGTGTGTGTTGTTACACACATCAGCCGGTAGACGTAGAGCCGACAGGTGTTGGTGTGTGTGTTGTTACACCCCATCAGTTGGTAGAAGTAGAGCCGACAGGTGTTGGTGTGTGTGTTGTCACACACCATCAGTTGGTAGATGTAGAGCCGACAGGTGTTGGTGTGTGTGTTGTTACCACTATCAGCTGGTAGATGTAGAGCTGACAGGTGTTGGTGTGTGTGTTGTTACCCATCAGTTGGTAGACGTAGAGCTGACAGGTGTTGGTGTGTGTGTTGTTACCACATCAGCTGGTAGACGTAGAGCCGACAGGTGCTGGTGTGTGTTTGTTACACACCATCAGCTGGTAGATGTAGAGCTGACAGGTGTTGGTGTGTGTGTTGTTACCATCAGTTGGTAGATGTAGAGCCGACAGGTGTTGGTGTGTGTGTTGTTACACACATCAGTTGGTAGATGTAGAGCCGACAGGTGTTGGTGTGTGTGTTGTTACCATCAGCTGGTAGAAGTAGAGCTGACAGGTGTTGGTGTGTGTGTTGTTACACCATCAGTTGGTAGATGTAGAGCCGACAGGTGTTGGTGTGTGTGTTGTTACCACCATCAGCTGGTAGATGTAGAGCTGACAGGTGTTGGTGTGTGTGTTGTTACACCATCAGTTGTAGATGTAGAGCCGACAGGTGTTGGTGTGTGTGTTGTTACACACCATCAGTTGGTAGATGTAGAGCCGACAGGTGTTGGTGTGTGTGTTGTTACCCCATCAGTTGGTAGATGCAGAGCTGACAGGTGTTGGTGTGTGTGTTGTTACCATCAGCTGGTAGAAGTAGAGCCGACAGGTGTTGGTGTGTGTGTTGTTACACCATCAGTTGGTAGAAGTAGAGCCGACAGGTGTTGGTGTGTGTGTTGTTACCCTATCAGTTGGTAGATGTAGAGCCGACAGGTGTTGGTGTGTGTGTTGTTACCTATCAGTTGGTAGACGCAGAGCTGACAGGTGTTGGTGTGTGTGTTGTTACCACCATCAGTTGGTAGAAGTAGAGCTGACAGGTGTTGGTGTGTGTGTTGTTACACCCCATCAGTTGGTAGATGTAGAGCCGACAGGTGTTGGTGTGTGTGTGTTACACCATCAGTTGGTAGACGTAGAGCCGACAGGTGTTGGTGTGTGTGTTGTTACACATCAGTTGGTAGATGCGAGCCGACGGTTTGGTTGTTTGTTACCATCAGTTGGTAGACGTAGAGCCGACAGGTGCTGGTGTGTGTGTTGTTACCCCATCAGCTGGTAGATGTAGAGCCGACAGGTGCTGGTGTGTGTGTTGTTACACCATCAGCTGGTAGACGTAGAGCCGACAGGTGCTGGTGTGTGTGTTGTTACACCATCAGCTGGTAGATGTAGAGCCGACAGGTGTTGGTGTGTGTTTGTTACACACCATCAGTTGGTAGAAGTAGAGCCGACAGGTGTTGGTGTGTGTGTTGTTACACACCATCAGTTGGTAGATGTAGAGCTGACAGGTGTTGGTGTGTGTGTTGTTACCACCATCAGCTGGTAGACGTAGAGCTGACAGGTGTTGGTGTGTGTGTGTTACCATCAGCTGGTAGATGTAGAGCTGACAGGTGTTGGTGTGTGTGTTGTTACACACATCAGTTGGTAGAAGTAGAGCTGACAGGTGTTGGTGTGTGTGTTGTTACACACCATCAGTTGGTAGATGTAGAGCCGACAGGTGTTGGTGTGTGTTTGTTACACACTATCAGTTGGTAGATGTAGAGCCGACAGGTGTTGGTGTGTGTGTTGTTACACACTATCAGTTGGTAGATGTAGAGCCGACAGGTGTTGGTGTGTGTGTTGTTACCACATCAGTTGGTAGATGTAAGCCGACAGGTGTTGGTGCTGTGTGTTGTTACCCATCAGTTGGTAGAAGTAGAGCTGACAGGTGTTGGTGTGTGTGTTGTTACCATCAGTTGGTAGATGTAGAGCTGACAGGTGTTGGTGTGTGTGCTGTTACCCATCAGTTGGTAGATGTAGAGCTCGACAGGTGTTGGTGTGTGTGTTGTTACACCATCAGTTGGTAGATGTAGAGCCGACAGGTGTTGGTGTTGTGTTGTTACACACCATCAGTTGGTAGATGTAGAGCTGACAGGTGTTGGTGTGTGTGTTTTACCACTCAGTTGGTAGATGTAGAGCTGACAGGTGTTGGTGTGTGTGTTGTTACACACCATCAGTTGGTAGATGTAGAGCTGACAGGTGTTGGTGTGTGTGTTGTTACCATCAGCTGGTAGATGTAGAGCTGACAGGTGTTGGTGTGTGTGTTGTTACACCATCAGTTGGTAGATGTAGAGCTGACAGGTGTTGGTGTGTGTGTTGTTACACCCCATCAGTTGGTAGAAGTAGAGCTGACAGGTGTTGGTGTGTGTGTTGTTACCCCATCAGTTGGTAGACGTAGAGCCGACAGGTGTTGGTGTGTGTGTTGTTACCATCAGTTGGTAGATGTAGAGCTGACAGGTGTTGGTGTGTGTGTTGTTACACACATCAGTTGGTAGATGTAGAGCTGACAGGTGTTGGTGTGTGTGTGTTACCATCAGTTGGTAGATGTAGAGCCGACAGGTGTTGGTGTGTGTGTTGTTACCACCTCAGTTGGTAGATGTAGAGCTGACAGGTGTTGGTGTGTGTGTTGTTACACACCATCAGTTGGTAGACGTAGAGCTGACAGGTGTTGGTGTGTGTTTGTTACCATCAGTTGGTAGATGCAGAGCCGACAGGTGTTGGTGTGTGTTGTCACCACCATCAGTTGGTAGATGTAGAGCTGACAGGTGTTGGTGTGTGTGTTGTTACCATCAGTTGGTAGAAGTAGAGCTGACAGGTGTTGGTGTGTGTGTTGTTACCATCAGTTGGTAGACGTAGAGCTGACAGGTGTTGCTGTGTGTGTTGTTACACACCATCAGTTGGTAGATGTAGAGCTGACAGGTGTTGGTGTGTGTGTTGTTACACACCATCAGTTGGTAGATGTAGAGCTGACAGGTGTTGGTGTGTGTGTTGTTACACCATCAGTTGGTAGAAGTAGAGCCGACAGGTGTTGGTGTGTGTGTTGTTACCATCAGTTGGTAGATGTAGAGCTGACAGGTGTTGGTGTGTGTGTTGTTACCCATCAGTTGGTAGATGTAGAGCCGACAGGTGTTGGTGTGTGTGTTGTTACCCATCAGCTGGTAGATGTAGAGCCGACAGGTGTTGGTGTGTGTGTTGTTACACCATCAGTTGGTAGATGTAGAGCGACAGGTGTTGGTGTGTGTGTTGTTACCATCAGTTGGTAGATGTAGAGCTGACAGGTGTTGGTGTGTGTGTTGTTACACACCATCAGTTGGTAGATGTAGAGCCGACAGGTGTTGGTGTGTGTGTTGTTACCATCAGTTGGTAGATGTAGAGCTGACAGGTGTTGGTGTGTGTGTTGTTACACACCATCAGCTGGTAGATGTAGAGCTGACAGGTGTTGGTGTGTGTGTTGTTACCATCAGTTGGTAGAAGTAGAGCCGACAGGTGTTGGTGTGTGTGTTGTTACACCATCAGTTGGTAGACGTAGAGCTGACAGGTGTTGGTGTGTGTGTTGTTCACCATCAGTTGGTAGAAGTAGAGCTGACAGGTGTTGGTGTGTGTGTTGTTACCATCAGTTGGCAGAAGTAGAGCCGACAGGTGTTGGTGTGTGTGTTGTTACACACTATCAGTTGGTAGATGTAGAGCCGACAGGTGTTGGTGTGTGTGTTGTTACCACTATCAGCTGGTAGACGTAGAGCCGACAGGTGTTGGTGTGTGTGTTGTTACCACATCAGTTGGTAGACGCAGAGCTGACAGGTGTTGGTGTGTGTGTTGTTACACACCATCAGTTGGTAGATGTAGAGCTGACAGGTGTTGGTGTGTGTGTTGTTACCCATCAGCTGGTAGATGTAGAGCCGACAGGTGTTGGTGTGTGTGTTGTTACCCATCAGTTGGTAGAAGTAGAGCCGACAGGTGTTGGTGTGTGTGTTGTTACACACTATCAGTTGGTAGATGTAGAGCCGACAGGTGTTGGTGTGTGTGTTGTTACACCCATCAGTTGGTAGATGTAGAGCCGACAGGTGTTGGTGTGTGTGTTGTTACACCCATCAGCTGGTAGATGTAGAGCTGACAGGTGTTGGTGTGTGTGCTGTTACACACTATCAGCTGGTAGATGTAGAGCTGACAGGTGTTGGTGTGTGTGTTGTTACCATCAGTTGGTAGATGTAGAGCTGACAGGTGTTGGTGTGTGTGTTGTTACCTATCAGTTGGTAGAAGTAGAGCTGACAGGTGTTGGTGTGTGTGTTGTTACACACATCAGTTGGTAGAAGTAGAGCTGACAGGTGTTGGTGTGTGTGTTGTTACACCCCCATCAGTTGGTAGAAGTAGAGCTGACAGGTGTTGGTGTGTGTGTTGTTACACACCATCAGCTGGTAGATGTAGAGCTGACAGGTGTTGGTGTGTGTGTTGTTACCCTATCAGTTGTAGATGTAGAGCTGACAGGTGTTGGTGTGTGTTGTTACACCATCAGTTGGTAGAAGTAGAGCTGACAGGTGTTGGTGTGTGTGTTGTTACCTATCAGTTGGTAGATGTAGAGCTGACAGGTGTTGGTGTGTGTGTTGTTACAACTATCAGTTGGTAGATGTAGAGCCGACAGGTGTTGGTGTGTGTGTTGTTACACCATCAGTTGGTAGACGTAGAGCTGATAGGTGTTGGTGTGTGTGTTGTTACACACTATCAGTTGGTAGATGTAGAGACTGACAGGTGTTGGTGTGTGTCTGTTACACCATCAGTTGGTAGATGTAGAGCTGACAGGTGTTGGTGTGTGTGTTGTTACACACTATCAGTTGGTAGATGTAGAGCTGACAGGTGTTGGTGTGTGTGTTGTTACCATCAGTTGGTAGATGTAGAGCTCGACAGGTGTTGGTGTGTGTGTTGTACCACATCAGTTGGTAGATGTAGAGCTGATAGGTGTTGGTGTGTGTGTTGTTACACCATCAGCTGGTAGAAGTAGAGCTGACAGGTGTTGGTGTGTGTGTTGTTACCCATCAGTTGGTAGACGTAGAGCCGACAGGTGTTGGTGTGTGTGTTGTACTATCAGTTGGTAGAAGTAGAGCTGACAGGTGTTGGTGTGTGTGTTGTTACCATCAGTTGGTAGATGTAGAGCCGACAGGTGTTGGTGTGTGTGTTGTTACACACCATCAGTTGGTAGAAGTAGAGCTGACAGGTGTTGGTGTGTGTGTTGTTACCATCAGTTGGTAGAAGTAGAGCCGACAGGTGTTGGTGTGTGTGTTGTTACCACCATCAGTTGGTAGACGTAGAGCTGACAGGTGTTGGTGTGTTTGTTACCATCGTTGGTAGAAGTAGAGCCGACAGGTGTTGGTGTGTGTGTTGTTACCATCAGCTGGTAGACGTAGAGCCGACAGGTGTTGGTGTGTGTGTTGTTACCACCATCAGTTGGTAGAAGTAGAGCCGACAGGTGTTGGTGTGTGTGTTGTTACACCCCATCAGTTGGTAGATGTAGAGCTGACAGGTGTTGGTGTGTGTGTTGTTACACCCCATCAGTTGGTAGACGTAGAGCTGACAGGTGTTGGTGTGTGTGTTGTTACCTATCAGTTGGTAGACGTAGAGCTGATAGGTGTTGGTGTGTGTGTTGTTACACACCATCAGTTGGTAGATGTAGAGCTGACAGGTGTTGGTGTGTGTGTTGTTACACCCATCAGTTGGTAGAAGTAGAGCTGACAGGTGTTGGTGTGTGTGTTGTTACTATCAGTTGGTAGAAGTAGAGCTGATAGGTGTTGGTGTGTGTGTTGTTACACACCATCAGCTGGTAGATGTAGGCTGACAGGTGTTGGTGTGTGTGTTGTTACCACCATCAGTTGGTAGATGTAGAGCTGACAGGTGTTGGTGTGTGTGTTGTTACACATCATCAGTTGGTAGATGTAGAGCCGACAGGTGTTGGTGTGTGTGTTGTTACCACTATCAGTTGGTAGATGTAGAGCTGACAGGTGTTGGTGTGTGTGTTGTTACCATCAGTTGTAGACGCAGAGCTGACAGGTGTTGGTGTGTGTGTTGTTACCACTATCAGTTGGTAGATGTAGAGCTGACAGGTGTTGGTGTGTGTGTTGTTACCATCAGTTGGTAGAAGTAGAGCTGACAGGTGTTGGTGTGTGTGTTGTTACCCATCAGTTGGTAGATGTAGAGCCGACAGGTGTTGGTGTGTGTGTTGTTACACACTATCAGTTGGTAGAAGTAGAGCTGACAGGTGTTGGTGTGTGTGTTGTTACACACTATCAGTTGGTAGATGTAGAGCCGACAGGTGTTGGTGTGTGTGTTGTTACCCATCAGTTGGTAGACGTAGAGCTGACGGGTGTTGGTGTGTGTGTTGTTACCATCAGTTGGTAGAAGTAGAGCTGACAGGTGTTGGTGTGTGTGTTGTACACACTATCAGTTGGTAGATGTAGAGCTGACAGGTGTTGGTGTGTGTGTTGTTACCATCAGTTGGTAGAAGTAGAGCTGACAGGTGTTGGTGTGTGTGTTGTTACACCATCAGTTGGTAGATGTAGAGCTGACAGGTGTTGGTGTGTGTGTTGTTACACCATCAGTTGGTAGATGCAGAGCTGACAGGTGTTGGTGTGTGCGTTGTCACACCATCAGTTGGTAGAAGTAGAGCCGACAGGTGTTGGTGTGTGTGCTGTTACACACTATCAGTTGGTAGATGTAGAGCTGACAGGTGTTGGTGTGTGTGCTGTTACCATCAGTTGGTAGATGTAGAGCTGATAGGTGTTGGTGTGTGTGTTGTTACTATCACACGTTGGTAGATGTAGAGCCGACAGGTGTTGGTGTGTGTTTGTTACACACTATCAGTTGGTAGATGTAGAGCTGACAGGTGTTGGTGTGTGTGTTGTTACACCATCAGTTGGTAGATGTAGAGCTGACAGGTGTTGGTGTGTGTGTGTTACCAATCAGTTGGTAGAAGTAGAGCTGACAGGTGTTGGTGTGTGTGTTGTTACACACCATCAGTTGGTAGATGTAGAGCTGACAGGTGTTGGTGTGTGTGTTGTTACCTATCAGTTGGTAGAAGCAGAGCCGACAGGTGTTGGTGTGTGTGTTGTTACACACCATCAGCTGGCAGACGTAGAGCCGACAGGTGTTGGTGTGTGTGTTGTTACCACCATCAGCTGGTAGACGTAGATGACAGGTGTTGGTGTGTGTGTTGTTACCTCACCAGCTGGTAGAAGCAGAGCTGACAGGTGTTGGTGTGTGTGTTGTTACACCCATCAGCCGGTAGACGTAGAGCCGACAGGTGTTGGTGTGTGTGTTGTTACCCATCAGTTGGTAGATGTAGAGCTGACAGGTGTTGGTGTGTGTGTTGTTACACACCATCAGTTGGTAGACGTAGAGCTGACAGGTGTTGGTGTGTGTGTTGTTACCATCAGCTGGTAGACGTAGAGCTGACAGGTGTTGGTGTGTGTGTTGTACACACCATCAGCTGGTAGATGTAGAGCTGACAGGTGTTGGTGTGTGTGTTGTACACGCCATCAGCTGGTAGACGTAGAGCTGACAGGTGCTGTGTGTGTGTGTTACCACCATCAGCTGGTAGACGTAGAGCCGACAGGTGCTGGTGTGTGTGTTGTTACACACAGCTGGTAGATGTAGAGCCGACAGGTGTTGGTGTGTGTGTTGTACCACCAGCTGGTAGATGTAGAGCCGACAGGTGTTGGTGTGTGTTTGTTCACCATCAGCTGGTAGATGTAGAGCCGACAGGTGTTGGTGTGTGTGTTGTTACACACCATCAGCTGGTAGATGCAGAGCCGACAGGTGCTGGTGTGTGTGTTGTTGACCATCAGCTGGTAGACGTAGAGCCGAAGGTGTTGGTGTGTGTGTTGTTACACCATCAGCTGGTAGAAGTAGAGCCGACGGTGTTGGTGTGTGTGTTGTTACTCACCATCAGTTGGCAGATGTAGAGCCGACAGGTGTTGGTGTGTGTGTTGTTACCATCAGTTGGTAGACGTGAGCCGACAGGTGCTGGTGTGTGTGTTGTACCACATCAGCTGGTAGAGTAGACCGACAGGTGTTGGTGTGTGTGTTGTTACCATCAGCTGGTAGATGTAGAGCCCGACAGGCGTTGCTGTGTGTGCTGTCACCACCAGCTGGCAGACGGAGCTACAGGTGTTGGTGTGTGTGTTGTACACCATCAGTGGTAGACTAAGCCGACAGGTGTTGGTGTGTGTGTTGTTCCGATCAGCTGGTAGATGCAGAGCTGACAGGTGTTGGTGTGTGCGTTGTTACACCATCAGCTGGTAGATGTAGAGCTGACAGGTGTTGGTGTGTGTGTTGTTACACCATCAGCCGGTAGATGTAGAGCCGACAGGTGTTGGTGTGTGTGTTGTTACCATCAGCTGGTAGAAGTAGAGCCGACAGGTGTTGGTGTGTGTGCTGTTACCACACCATCAGCTGGTAGATGCAGAGCTGACAGGTGTTGGTGTGTGTTGTTCCACGGGAGAGTAGTGAGGGTGTGGTGTGTGTGTTTTACACCACCAGCTGTAGACGCAGGCCGAAGGTGTTGGTGTGTGTGCTGTAACACCACCGCTGGTAGACGTAGAGCCGACAGGTGTTGGTGTGTGTGTTGTTACAAACCATCAGCTGGTAGACGCAGAGCCGATGGTGTTGGTGTGTGTGTTGTTACCATCAGCTGGTAGATGTAGAGCCGACAGGTGTTGGTGTGTGGTGCTGTTACACACCATCAGCTGAGTAGATGTAGGGGCCGACAGGTGCTGGTGAGTGTGTGTTGTTACACACCCACCAGCCGCTAGAAGTAGAGCCGACAGGTGTTGGTGTGTGTGCTGTTACACACTCACATGTGGTAGATGTAGAGCTGACAGGTGCTGGTGTGTGTGTTGTCACACATCAGTTGAGTAGATGTAGAGCTGACAGGTGCTGGTGTGTGTGTGTTACCACCGTCAGCTGGTAGATGTAGAGACTGACAGGTGTTGGTGTGTGTGTTGTTACACACTATCAGTTGGTAGAAGTAGAGCTGATAGGTGTTGGTGTGTGTGTTGTTACACACTATCAGTTGGTAGAAGTAGAGCTGACAGGTGTGGTGTGTGTGCTGTTACTATCAGTTGGTAGATGTAGAGCTGATAGGTGTTGGTGTGTGTTGTTACACGCTCATCAGCTGGTGTAGATGTAGAGCTGACAGGTGTTGGTGTGTGTGTTTGTCACATACACACTCATCAGTTGGTAGATGGTAGATCCGACAGAGTGTTGGTGTGTGTGTTAATGTTACACACCATCAGCTGGTAGATGCAGAGCTGACAGGTGCTGGTGTGTGTGTTGTTACCATCAGCTGGTAGGATGTAGAGCCGATAGGTGTTGGGTGTGTGTG
>NW_025550386.1:0-8965 GCF_905237065.1 Salmo salar | reverse complement strand
TCTTGTGGCTGAATGGAAGCAAGTCCCTGCAGCAATGTTCCAACATTTAGTTGAAAGCCTTCACAGAAGAGTGGAGGCTGTTATGGCAGCAAAGGGGGTACCAACTCCACAAGCAGGAGTCCACATACTTTTGGTCATGTAGTGTAAAACACACACAGAGAAAGAAAACGTTCAGACAGAATGTTCAGGAGATTCCATTCGCTAAACTCTAGTTCTGATTGGGAGTTAGAAAATGAAGGCCTGGTGATAACTGGTAATTGGCAGGTATCAGGTTTTATTTGTGTGGTGATCTCTCTCCTCTCCGACAGTGCTCTCTCTCCCTCTCTCTCTCTCTCTCTCTCTCTCTCTCTCTCTCTCTCTTGGGTTCAATATGCTGTAGGCAGACATACACTGATTTGGCTCTCCCTCCCTCCCTACCTCGCTCTGACAGAAGAGACGTGTGTGTTGGAATGAGATTTCCATTCTTTCTCCATGTCATCCTGAAATGTCTTTAAACAGGATAGGTGCCAGTGTCTGGGATATGTATTGAGCGAGCTGTTAAACACTCAAACTAGTGCATCAACTTCAACATGTCTGCAAGGAAGGCAAGGGAAAGAGTGATACACCACAGGCATTAGAAGAGCATTTTGAAGCAACGCATAGGAGACGAAACAAACACACACACACATGCACACAGACTCTCTTCCTCCCACCGTCCCTCCATCCACTACCACTGTCTATCTCTGCTTCCCCTCCTCCTCACTGTTTTCACTCCGCAGCACTGGCTGATGTAACCCGTCTGGGGTAGGCACAGTGTGTGCACTGCTGAAGTTGGTTCACAGTTGTAAAAGTGTTGAAATAAAGATGTGAATTTGCACACAGTCTTCAATGTTGCGTATATCTCCTTTAAAGCCAGTGTGTCTGGCAGGCTTGTGATGAGTTTTGTAATGGACTGTTGGTTTGGATGAGGGGAAGAGAGAGAGGGAGGGATGAGAGGAAGAGAGAGAGGGAGACGACACCAGGTTTACCCTGCTGGTCTAATCCATAGATACTCACTGTCAGAGAGGAGGGAGGACAGAAGAACGGAAGAGGAGCGGGAGGGAGGTCAAAGAGGGAGGCCACTGCTCTCTGTCCGCGGATATAAGAAATTATTTATTTTCCTTTTTAAATTCCACTTTCTAATTTCTGTTGCTCTCAGAGTAAGAAGGCGAGTCATGCTGAGAAGGTTACTGGGAATAACTTCTTTAGTTATTAGAACATGAAACAGAAAACTTTTGGAAATGCTTTTCTTTCCTTTGGGATTATTCCTTTCTTTTAGTGAAGAGGGTCACCGCCTGCCCACTTTGTAACCTCTTCTCTTCCGAAATGCAATATAAGGCTTAATATGATTCCAGATTGAACATTGCCTGCTACAAGGAAAGAGTTTCGACTGCAGCCTTAGATCTGCCTTATCGTGAACAGATTATCTTTGTCAGGTGAGTTGTCATCCACAAACATGCTGTAGCAATACAGTGGTACTGATACTTTGCCAAAAAGAACATTGAACCTATCACAGTGCTGTAGTTATGCTTCGGGCCCAAGACTTACTCAGCTTGGTGATACTGTAGCAAAACTGGATAAATAATGTCTAATTATGCCATTTAGCAGAGTTTTTTATATATACAAAACGACTTACAGTCATGCATGCATACGTTTTTGTATGAGTGGTCCCGGGAATTGAACCCACTATTCTATTGTTGCAAGCACCATAGCTGGGGTTGTTAAGGGAGGTGGAGGGGGGAGTGGTGCGAAAGAAGAAGATGAAGAAGGGGGGAGAAGAACAATTTAGAAAAAAATAGGAAAAGGGAATCATTGAGGGTTTTTCTTCATGATATACGTTTGTGCAAAGCTGTCATCAAGGCAAAAGGCGGCTACTTGGAAGAATCTCAAATATAAAACATATTTTGATTTGTTTAACACTTTTTCGCTTAGTACATGATTCCATATGTGTTATTTCATAGTTTTGATGTCTTCACTATTATTCTACAATGTAGAAAACAGTAAAAATAAAGAAAAACACTTGAATGTGTAGGTGTGTCCAAACTGTTGACTGGTACTGTATATATACACTATATATACAAAAGTATTGTATGTGGACACCCCTTCAAATTAGTGGATTCGGCTATTTCAGCCACACCCGTTGGTAAAAGGTGTATAAAATCGAGCACACAGTCATGCAAGTGCATAGTGTGTAAAAATCATCTGTCCTCGGTTGCAACACTCACTACCGAGTTCCAAACTGCCTCTGGAACAACGTTAGCACAATAACTGTTCGTGGGGAGCTTCATGAAATGGGTTTCCATGGCCGAGCAGCTGCAAACAAGCTTAAGATCACCATGCGCAATGCCAAGCGTCAGCTGGAGTGGTGTAAAGTTCGCCGCCATTGGACTCTGGAGCAGTGGAAATGCATTCTCTGGAGTGATGAATCACAGTTTGGCGGATGCCAGGAGAATGCTACCTGCCCCATGCATAGTGCTAACTGTAAAGTTTGGTTGAGGAGGAATAATGGTCTGGGGCTGTTTTTCATGGTTCGGGCTAGGCCCCTTCCTTCCAGTGAAGGGAAATCTTAACACTACAGCGTACAATGACATTCCAGACGATTCTGTGCTTCCAACGTTGTTGCAACAGTTTGGGGAAGGCCCTTTCCTGTTTCAGCATGACAATGACCCCGTGCACAAAGCGAGGTCCATACAGAAATGGTTTGTCGAGATCGGTGTGGAAGAACTTGACTGGCCTGCACAGAGCCCTGACCTCAACCCCATCGAACACCTTTGGGATGAATTGAAACACTGACTGCGAGCTAGGCCTAATCACCCAGCATTAGTGCCTGATCTCACTAATGCTCTTGTGGCTGAATGGAAGCAAGTCCCCGCAGCAATGTTCCAACATCTAGTGGAAAGCCTTCCCAGAAGAGTGGATGCTGTTATAGCAGAAAAGGAGTGAAAATGTGTGAATGGATGTGTAGACATTCTGGACAGTATGTGGATAGAATATGTAGTATATCTGAATAGTACGTAGGATAGAATAGCATATGTACAGCAATAGTTGACTAGAATCCAGTATATACATATATACATATGAAATGGTTAAAACAGTATGTAAACATTAATAAAGTACCAGTGTTCCATGTCTATGTACATAGGGCTCTGCCTCTAAGGTGCAGGATTGAGTAACCAGGTGGTAGCCGACTAGTGATAGTGACTAAGTTCAGGGCAGGGTACTGGGGGGAGGCCGGGCTAGTGATAGCCTTTAGATAGAAGCTGTTTTTCAGTGTCTCGGTCCCTGCTTTGATGCAACTGTACTGTTTCCGCCTTCTAGATGGTAGCAGGATGAAAAGGCAGTTGCTCGAGTGGCTGAGTTCCTTGAAGATCTTCTTGGCCTTCCTGTGACCGGGTGCTGTAGATGTCTGGAGGGCAGGCAGTGTGCCCCGGTGATACGTTGGGCAGAGTGCACCACTCTCTGGAGAGCCCTGCGGTTGTGGACTGTGCAGTTGCCGTACCAAGCGGTGATCTTCTCAATGGTGCATCTGTAGAAGTTTGAGAGAGTCTTAGGGGCCAAGCCGAATTTCTTCAGCCTCCTGAGGTTGAAGAGTCACTGCGCCTTCTTCACCATGCTGTCTGTGTGAAGGGACCATTTCAGATTGTCAGTGATGTGTATGCCGAGGAACTTGAAACTTTTCACCTTCTCCACTGCGGCCCCATTGATGTGGATGGGGGCGTGCTTCCTCTAAGATCAGCTCCTTTCTTTTGTTGATGTTGTGTGAGAGGTTATTTTCCTTGCACCTCTCCGCCAGGGCCCTCACCACTCCGCACTGTGTTATCCTCAAAATGGGCGAAGAAGGTGTTTAGCTTGTCCGGGAGCAAAATGTCAGTGTCCGCGACATGGCTGGTTTTCCCTTTAAAATCCGTGATTGTCTGGAGTCCCTGCCACATACATTTACATTTACATTTAAGTCATTTAGGAGACGCTCTTATCCAGAGTGACTTACAAATTGGTGCATTCACCTTATAATATCCAGTGGAACAACCACTTTACAATAGTGCATCTAAATCTTTTAAGGGGGGGGTTAGAAGGATTACTTTATCCTATCCCAGGTATTCCTTGAAGAGGTGGGGTTTCAGGTGTCTCCGGAAGGTGGTGATTGACTCCGCTGTCCTGGCGTCGTGAGGGAGCTTGTTCCACCATTGGGGTGCCAGAGCAGCGAACAGTTTTGACTGGGCTGAGCGGGAACTGTGCTTCCTCAGAGGTAAGGAGGCGAGCAGGCCAGAGGTGGATGAACGGAGTGCCCTTGTTTGGGTGTAGGGCCTGATCAGAGCCTGAAGGTACGGAGGTGCCGTTCCCCTCACAGCTCCGTAGGCAAGCACCATGGTCTTGTAGTGGATGCGAGCTTCGACTGGAAGCCAGTGGAGAGAGCGGAGGAGCGGGGTGACGTGAGAGAACTTGGGAAGGTTGAACACCAGACGGGCTGCGGCGTTCTGGATGAGTTGTAGGGGTTTAATGGCACAGGCAGGGGAGCCCAGCCAACAGCGAGTTGCAATAATCCAGACGGGAGATGACAAGTGCCTGGATTAGGACCTGCGCCGCTTCCTGTGTGAGGCAGGGTCGTACTCTGCGAATGTTGTAGAGCATGAACCTACAGGATCGGGTCACCGCCTTGATGTTGGTGGAGAACGACAGGGTGTTGTCCAGGGTCACGCCAAGGCTCTTAGCACTCTGGGAGGAGGACACAAGGAAGTTGTCAACCGTGATGGCGAGATCATGGAACGGGCAGTCCTTCCCGGGGAGGAAGAGCAGCTCCGTCTTGCCGAGGTTCAGCTTGAGGTGGTGATCCGTCATCCACACTGATATGTCTGCCAGACATGCAGAGATGCGATTCGCCACCTGGTTGTCAGAAGGGGGAAAGGAGAAGATGAATTCTGTGTCATCTGCATAGCAATGATATGAGAGACCATGTGAGGATATGACAGAGCCAAGTGACTTGGTGTATAGCGAGAATAGGAGTGGGCCAAGAACAGAGCCCTGGGGGACACCAGTGGTGAGAGCACGTGGTGCGGAGACAGATTCTCGCCACGCCACCTAGTAGGAGCGACCTGTCAGGTAGGACGCAATCCAAGCGTGGGCGGCGCCGGAGATGCCCAGCTCGGAGAGGGTGGAGAGGAGGATCTGATGGTTCACGGTATCAAAGGCAGCAGATAGGTCTAGAAGGATGAGAGCAGAGGAGAGAGAGTTAGCTTTAGCAGTGACGGAGAGCCTCCGTGACACAGAGAAGAGCAGTCTCAGTTGAATGCCCAGTCTTGAAACCTGACTGATTAGGATCAAGAAGGTCATTCTGAGAGAGATAGCAAGAGAGCTGGCCAAGGACGGCACGTTCAAGAGTTTTGGAGAGAAAGGAAAGAAGGGATACTGGTCTGTAGTTGTTGACATCGGAGGGATCGAGTGTAGGTTTTTTTCAGAAGGGGTGCAACTCTCGCTCTCTTGAAGACGGAAGGAACGTAGCCAGCGGTCAAGGATGAGTTGATGAGCGAGGTGAGGTAGGGGAGAAGGTCTCCGGGAAATGGTTTGGAGAAGAGAGGAGGGGATAGGGTCAAGTGGGCAGGTTGTTGGGCGGCCGGCCGTCACAAGACGCGAGATTTCATCTGGAGAGAGAGGGGAGAAAGAGGTCACAGCACAGGGTAGGGCAGTGTGAGCAGGACCAGCAGTGTCGTTTGGCTTAGCAACGAGGATCGGATGTCGTCAACCTTCTTTTCAAAATGGTTGACGAAGTCATCCGCAGAGAGGGAGGAGGGGGGGCGGGGGAGGAGGATTCAGGAGGGAGGAGAAGGTAGCAAAGAGCTTCCTAGGGTTAGAGGCAGATGCTTGGAGTTTAGAGTGGTAGAAAGTGGCTTTAGCAGCAGAGACAGAAGAGGAAAATGTAGAGAGGAGGGAGTGAAAGGATGCCAGGTCCGCAGGGAGGCGAGTTTTCCTCCATTTTCCGCTCGGCTGCCCGGGAGCCCTGTTCTGTGAGCTCGCAGTGAGTCGTCGAGCCACGGAGCAGGAGGGGGAGGTCCGAGCCGGCCTGGAGGATAGGGGACAGAGGAAATCAAAGGATGCAGAGAGGGAGGAGAGGAGGGTTGAGGAGGCAGAATC
This sequence comes from Salmo salar, assembly GCF_905237065.1. NCBI lineage: Eukaryota > Metazoa > Chordata > Actinopteri > Salmoniformes > Salmonidae > Salmo > Salmo salar. The sequence goes on along the minus strand of NW_025550386.1, from coordinate 2,821 downwards.
AGGAGATAGGTTGGAGAAGGTTTGAGCAGAGGGAAGAGATGATAGGATGGAAGAGGAGAGAGTAGCGGGAGAGAGAGAGCGAAGGTTGGGACGGCGCAATACCATCCGAGTAGGGGCAGAGTGAGAAGTGTTGGATGAGAGCGAGAGGGAAAAGGATACAAGGTAGTGGTCGGAGACTTGGAGGGGAGTTGCAATGAGATTAGTGGAAGAACAGCATCTAGTAAAGATGAGGTCAAGCGTATTGCCTGCCTTGTGAGTAGGGGGGGAAGGTGAGAGGGTGAGGTCGAAAGAGGAGAGGAGTGGAAAGAAGGAGAAAGAGAGAATGTCCACTTGGGAGAGATGAGGATTCCAGTGCCACCACCCCGCTGGCTCGATGCTCTAGGGGTATGCGAGAACACGTAGTCAGACGAGGAGAGAGCAGTAGGAGTAGCAGTGTTATCTGTGGTAATCCATGTTTCCGTCAGCGCCAGGAAGTCTAGGGACTGGAGGGTAGCATAGGCTGAGATGAACTCAGCCTTGTTGGCCGCAGACCGGCAGTTCCAGAGGCTGCCGGAGACCTGGAACTCCATGTGGGTCGTGCGCGCTGGGACCACCAGGTTAGAGTGGCAGCGGCCACGCGGTGTGGAGCGTTAGTATGGCCTGTGCAGAGGAGAGAGAACAGGGATAGACAGACACATAGTAGACAAGCTACAGAAGAGGCTACGCTAATGCAAAGGAGATTGTAATGACAAGTGGACTACACGTCTCGAATGTTCAGGAAGTTAAGCTTACGTTGCAAAAATCTTATTGACTAAAATGATACAGTACTGCTGGCTGGTGGAGTAGGCTAGCTAGCAGTGGCTGCGTTGTTGACTTTGAACGTGTAGCTGGCTAGGTAACCTCGATAGTTTCAGTACTACACCTTGTCATGATACAAAGCAACTTTGTAGCTAGCTAGCTAACATAACACTAATCAAGACGTTCCTTGTAATGTATTTAGTTTCTGCAATGCTGCTCGTCGGTAATAGTTGGCTGGGTTAGGAAAAATGGCGTCGCGGGGACGGAAATAGCTGGCTAGCTAACCTTCGATGGCTGGCTAGCTAACAATTATCAAGCTATGACAAAGACAACTAAGTAGCTAGCTAGGTAACACTGCACTAGTCAAATCGTTCCGTTGTAAAGTATTAGTATCTACAGCGCTGCTAGTCGGTAACGGTTGGCTAGCTGGCAGTGGGTTAATGATGACTAGGTGTGTTGAGTAAGTCTGGCGCCGCGTCGCGGCTGGCTAGCTCACCTCGATAATACTCAAACTCAAACTACACAATTATCTTAGATAAAGAGACAGCAAAGACAACTATGTAGCTGGCTAACCTCTTGGGGCTAGGTGGGACGCTAGCGTGCCACCCGTGGTGCACTCCATCAACAGCAGGTGCATTTCAAGAGCGGCAAATTTGAATCCAAATAAATGTCAAAATTCAAATTTTTCAAAAATACAACTATTTTACACCATTTGAAAGATAAACATCTCCTTAATCTAACCACGCTTTTACGATTTCAAAAAAGGTTTTACGGCGAAAGCATAAATTTAGAGTATGTTAGGACAGTACATTTTACAAGAGTTGTGTGTAATCTTTTGTCAAGTCAAAGACAGGGTCACCAAAACCATAAAACCAGCTAAAATGATGCACTAACCTTTTACAATCTCCATCAGATGACACTCCTAGGACATTATGTTAGACAATGCATGCATTTTAGTTCTATCAAGTTCATATTTATATCCAAAAACAGCGTTTTACTATGGCATTGATGTTAGAGGAAATCGTTTCCCACTCCAATAACCGCAGTCAAGTCAGCGTAACAAATTAAATAATTAAAATGAGAAAACATTGGTAAAATATTATATTGTCATTTAAAGAATTATAGATTTACATCGCTTGAACGCAATCAACTTGCCAGATTTAAAAAATAACCTTACTGGGAAATCACACTTTGCAATAATCTGAGCACTGCGCCCAGAAAATACGCGTTGCGATACAGACTAGACGTCATGTTGGGGAGATCTAAAATCGAAAATACTATGTAAATAATCCATTACCTTTGATTCTCTTCATCAGATGTCACTTCCAGGTATCACAGGTCCATAACGAATGTAGTTTTGTTCAAAAAGCTCATCATTTATGTCCAAAAATCTCCGTCGTTAGCACATGATGTAAGCCAGCCGGACTTCCTCATCATGAACGAGGGGAAAAAATATATTTCCGTTCGTTCAAACATGTCAAACGTTGTATAGCATAAATCATTAGGGCCTTTTTAACCAGAACATGAATAATATTCAAGGTGGACGAATGCATACTCTTTTTATAACGTATTGGAACGAGGGTACCCAACATGAACTCGCGCGCCAGGTGTCTAATGGGACATCATCGTTCCATGGCTCTTGTTCGGTCAGATCTCCCTCCAGAAGACTCAAAACACTTTGTAAAGGCTGGTGACATCTAGTGGAAGCAATAGGAAGTGCCAAAATATTCCTAAACCCCTGTGTTTTTCAATGGGATAGGTTTAAAGTCAATACAACACATCAGGTATCCACTTCCTGTCAGAAAATGTCTCAGGGTTTTGCCTGCCAAATGAGTTCTGTTATACTCACAGACACCATTCAAACAGTTTTGGAAACTTTAGAGTGTTTTCTATCCATATATAATAAGTATATGCATATTCTAGTTACTGGGTAGGATTAGTAACCAGATTAAATCGGGTACATTTTTTTTATCCAGACGTGCAAATGCTGCCCCCTAGACCCAACAGGCTAACTAACACTAACACCACACTAATCAAGTCGTTA
>NW_025550385.1:15000-17964 GCF_905237065.1 Salmo salar | reverse complement strand
ACCCTCCATCCATGTTACCTCCACCCTCCTCTACCCTCCATCCATGTTACCTCTACCCTCCATCCCTCCATGTTACCTCCACCCTCCTCTACCCTCCATCCCTCCATGTTACCTCCACCCTCCTCTACCCTCCATCCCTCCATGTTACCTCCACCCTCCTCTACCCTCCATCCCTCCACCCTCCTCTACCCTCCATCCATGTTACCTCTACCCTCCATCCATCCATGTTACCTCCACCCTCCTCTACCCTCCATCCCTCCATGTTACCTCCACCCTCCTCTACCCTCCATCCTCCACCCTCCTCTACCCTCCATCCATGTTACCTCCACCTCCTCTACCCTCCATCCATCCATGTTACCTCCACCCTCCTCTACCCTCCAGCCATCCATGTTACCTCCACCCTCCTCTACCCTCCATCCATCCATGTTACCTCCACCCTCCTCTACCCTCCAGCCATCCATGTTACCTCCACCCTCCTCTACCCTCCATGTTACCTCCACCCTCCTGTACCCTCCATCCATGTTACCTCCACCCTCCTGTACCCTCCGTCCATGTTACCTCCACCCTCCTCTACCCTCCGTCCATGTTACCTCCACCCTCCTGTACCCTCCATCCCTCCACTGTTACCTCCACCCTCCTGTACCCTCCATCCCTCCATGTTACCTCCACCCTCCTCTACCCTCCATCCCTCCATGTTACCTCTACCCTCCTCTACCCTCCAGCCATCCATGTTACCTCCACCTCCTCTACCCTCCATCCATGTTACCTCCACCCTCCTCTACCCTCCATCCATGTTACCTCTACCCTCCATCCCTCGATGTTACCTCCACCCTCCTCTACCCTCCATCCCTGCATGTTACCTCCACCCTCCTCTACCCTCCATCCCTCCACCCTCCTCTACCCTCCATCCATGTTACCTCTACCCTCCATCCATCCATGTTACCTCCACCCTCCTCTACCCTCCATCCCTCCATGTTACCTCCACCCTCCTCTACCCTCCATCCCTCCACCCTCCTCTACCCTCCATCCCTCCATGTTACCTCCACCCTCCTCTACCCTCCATCCATGTTACCTCAACCCTCCTCTACCCTCCATCCATCCATGTTAACTCCACCCTCCTCTACCCTCCTCTACCCTCCATCCATCCATGTTAACTCCACCCTCCTCTACCCTCCATCCCTCCATGTTACCTCCACCCTCCTCTACCCTCCATCCCTCCATGTTACCTCCACCCTCCTCTACCCTCCGTCCATGTTACCTCCACCCTCCTGTACCGTCCATCCCTCCATGTTACCTCCACCCTCCTCTACCCTCCATCCCTCCATGTTACCTCCACCCTCCTCTACCCTCCAGCCATCCATGTTACCTCCACCCTCCTCTACCCTCCATGTTACCTCCACCCTCCTGTACCCTCCATCCATGTTACCTCCACCCTCCTCTACCCTCCGTCCATGTTACCTCCACCCTCCTCTACCCTCCGTCCATGTTACCTCCACCCTCCTCTACCCTCCGTCCATGTTACCTCCACCCTCCTGTACCCTCCATCCCTCCATGTTACCTCCACCCTCCTGTACCCTCCATCCTTCCATGTTACCTCCACCCTCCTCTACCCTCCATCCCTCCATGTTACCTCTACCCTCCTCTACCCTCCATCCCTCCATGTTACCTCCACCCTCCTCTACCCTCCATCCATGTTACCTCCACCCTCCTCTACCCTCCATCCATGTTACCTCTACCTCCATCCCTCCATGTTACCTCCACCCTCCTCTACCCTCCATCCCTCCATGTTACCTCCACCCTCCTCTACCCTCCATCCCTCCATGTTACCTCCACCCTCCTCTACCCTCCATCCCTCCACCCTCCTCTACCCTCCATCCATGTTACCTCTACCCTCCATCCATCCATGTTACCTCCACCCTCCCTCTACCCTCCATCCCTCCATGTTACCTCCACCCTCCTATACCCTCTATTATTCCACCCTCCTCCACCCTCTATTCTCCTCTACCCCTCTATTCCTCCACCCTCCTCTACCCTCTATTCCTCCACCCTCCTCCACCCTCTATTCCTCCACCCTCCTCTACCCTCTATTCCTCCACCCTCCTCTACCCTCTTCCTCCACCCTCCTCTACCGTCTATTCCTCCTCTACCCTCTATTCCTCCACCCTCCTCCACCCTCTATTCCTCCACCCTCCTCTACCCTCTATTCCTCCTCTACCCTCTATTCCTCCTCCACCCTCTATTCCTCCACACCACCATGTAATCTGTGTAGACCTGCAGCAGACCCTAACCTGTTACCACCCACCACCCAGCCCTGTGCTGCCTGTGACCAATCAGAAACATCAGAAGATGGCCATCAGAGAGAACCAATCCGGGTTTCAATTATGTCTGGACCCGACCAGCAGGCAGGAGTGATGGGATGGAACTGACACTCCGTCTCCATCTCTCTCTCTCTCCGTCTCCATCTCTCTCTCTCCGTCTCGCTCTGTCTTTTCATTCTGTTCATCGTGGTCCAACACAGTGAGGACTCAGAAAATACTCTGACCAGAAATCACTGATAACATGTTGCATTTCTCTTCAGTAGAAGTGTTCTTTATGGATGACCGTACCGTCAGGGGTAGCAATACACCGCTCTCTCCTCTCTCTATACCTCTGGCTCTCTCTCCTCTCTATCTCTCCTCTCTATCTCTCCCCTCTATCTCTCCTCTCTCTATACCTCTGGCTCTCTCTCCTCTCTATACCTCTGGCTCTCTCTCTCCTCTCTATCTCTCCCCTATATCTCTCCTCTCTATCTCTCCTCTCTCTATACCTCTGGCTCTCTCTCCTCTCTATACCTCTGGCTCTCTCTCTCCTCTCTATCTCTCCCCTCTATCTCTCCCCTCTATCTCTCCTCTCTCTATACCTCTGGCTCTCTCTCCTCTCTATACCTCTGGCTCTCTCTCTCCTCTCTATCTCTCCCCTATATCT
>NW_025550385.1:0-10000 GCF_905237065.1 Salmo salar | reverse complement strand
CTCTCTTTCCTCTACATTCTCATCTCTCATTCTCTTGCTCTCATTCTTCTACTATCTCTCTCTTTTCTCCTCTCTCTCCTTTCCGCTCTTCTCTCTCTTTCCTCTCTTTCCTCTCCTTCTCTCTTTCCTCTCCCTCTCCCTTATCTCTCCTTCTCTTTCCGTAACGGTCATTAGAACATGTTCTGGAAACCTAGCTTCCTGTAGTGATACATGGGTTTTCTCATAACCCGTGTGGTTATATCCGCAGGGTGAGAGTGGTTTTGGGTCATGAAATATGTTGTGGAGGAAGTGGTGGGTGAGTTGGGTTGAATAAAGAGAAAACGATACCTTAAAATATCCATAAATGTATCATTCTTGTGCAAGTTATATCTATAGGCTACATTGAGGTTTTCTTTAATTATTTTAGTCTGTCTGGCATTAGTGCATAAACCTAAGCTTTAGGGTCTGACTGTATGTGTCCTAAATTGCCTACATGCCAATCGCCAAATGCTTTTGGGAAGAGGCAGAAAAAGTTAATGTCCACCCGCAGGATGTTTAATTCAATAAGAGAAAAGCTGTGAAATGGAGAGTTGAGAATAAAGAGAAGGGAGGACCAGAACAGTGATGTTTGGGAAAGATCAGGTGACGAGGTAGAAGAGGATGATAGCAGCTATGTTACGATGTGATGAAGAGGATGATAGCAGCTATGTTACGATGTGATGAAGAGGATGATAGCAGCTATGTTACGATGTGATGAAGAGGATGATAGCAGCTATGTTACGATGTGATGAAGAGGATGATAGCCGCTATGTTACGATGTGATGAAGAGGATGATAGCAGCTATGTTACGATGTGATGAAGAGGATGATAGCAGCTATGTTACGATGTGATGAAGAGGATGATAGCAGCAATGTTACGATGTGATGAAGAGGATGATAGCAGCTATGTTACGATGTGATGAAGAGGATGATAGCAGCTATGTTACGATGTGATGAAGAGGATGATAGCAGCTATGTTACGATGTGATGAAGAGGATGATAGCAGCTATGTTACGATGTGATGAAGAGGATGATAGCAGCTATGTTACGATGTGATGAAGAGGATGATAGCAGCTATGTTACGATGTGATGAAGAGGATGATAGCCGCTATGTTACGATGTGATGAAGAGGATGATAGCAGCTATGTTACGATGTGATGAAGAGGATGATATCAGCTATGTTACGATGTGATGATTGTGAGGCGCTGTAGCCGTACAAATTCAACAGTCACAAGACGGGGATTTAAACAGGCCTATGGCACCTCAAAGGGAACTGTAGCCTACTGTTTAGATGGGATAAATGGAAACTGAAATCTGGGCACTGACTGTAGGTTTATAACCTCTCACAGAGCCTTCATATATTCCTGTAGAATTAAAACATGTCTTACAGTAAAATGATCCACCAAATGTAGGCTACATTTTGACTTGGGAACAGGTATGGAGAAATATGATTTATTTTTTTCAGCATCTTCAGAGAATGTGAATGTGCAGTTAGATACCATCTGTAGAGACGCTATTTATCAGCGTCGTCTGTAGAGGCGGTATCTGTATCAGCGTCTGTAGAGGCGGTATCTGTATCAGCGTCTGTAGAGGCGGTATCTTTATCAGCGTCTGTAGAGGCGGTATCTGTATCAGCGTCGTCTGTAGAGGCGGTATCTGTATCAGCGTCTGTAGAGGCGGTATCTGTATCAGCGTCTGTAGAGGCGGTATCTTTATCAGCGTCTGTAGAGGCGGTATCTGTATCAGCGTCGTCTGTAGAGGCGGTATCTGTATCAGCGTCTGTAGAGGCGGTATCTGTATCAGCGTCTGTAGAGGCGGTATCTTTATCAGCGTCTGTAGAGGCGGTATCTGTATCAGCGTCTGTAGAGGCGGTATCTGTATCAGCGTCGTCTGTAGAGGCGGTATCTGTATCAGCGTCTGTAGAGGCGGTATCTGTATCAGCGTCTGTAGAGGCGGTATCTGTATCAGCGTCGTCTATAGAGGCGGTATCTGTATCAGCGTCTGTAGAGGCGGTATCTGTATCAGCGTCTATAGAGGCGCTATCTGTATCAGCGTCTGTAGAGGCGGTATCTGTATCAGCGTCTGTAGAGGCGGTATCTTTATCAGCGTCTGTAGAGGCGGTATCTTTATCAGCGTCTGTAGAGGCGGTATCTGTATCAGCGTCTGTAGAGGCGGTATCTGTATCAGCGTCTGTAGAGGCGGTATCTTTATCAGCGTCTGTAGAGGCGGTATCTGTATCAGCGTCTGTAGAGGCGGTATCTGTATCAGCGTCTGTAGATGCGGTATCTGTATCAGCGTCGTCTGTAGAGGCGGTATCTGTATCAGCGTCTGTAGAGGCGGTATCTGTATCAGCGTCGTCTGTAGAGGCGGTATCTGTATCAGCGTCTATAGAGGCGGTATCTTTATCAGCGTCTGTAGAGGCGGTATCTGTATCAGCGTCTATAGAGGCGGTATCTTTATCAGCGTCTGTAGAGGCGGTATCTGTATCAGCGTCTGTAAAGGCGGTATCTTTATCAGCGTCTGTAGAGGCGGTATCTGTATCAGCGTCTGTAGAGGCGGTATCTGTATCAGCGTCTGTAGAGGCGGTATCTGTATCAGCGTCTGTAGAGGCGGTATCTGTATCAGCGTCTGTAGAGGCGGTATCTGTATCAGCGTCGTCTGTAGAGGCGGTATCTGTATCAGCGTCGTCTGTAGAGGCGGTATCTGTATCAGCGTCGTCTGTAGAGGCGGTATCTTTATCAGCGTCGTCTGTAGAGGCGGTATCTTTATCAGCGTCTGTAGAGGCGGTATCTGTATCAGCGTCTGTAGAGGCGGTATCTGTATCAGCGTCGTCTGTAGAGGCGGTATCTGTATCAGCGTCGTCTGTAGAGGCGGTATCTGTATCAGCGTCGTCTGTAGAGGCGGTATCTGTATCAGCGTCTGTAGAGGCGGTATCTGTATCAGCGTCTGTAGAGGCGGTATCTGTAGCAGCGTCGTCTGTAGAGGCGGTATCTGTATCAGCGTCTGTAGAGGCGGTATCTGTATCAGCGTCGTCTGTAGAGGCAGTATCTGTATCAGCGTCTGTAGAGGCGGTATCTGTATCAGCGTCTGTAGAGGCGGTATCTTTATCAGCGTCGTCTGTAGAGGCGGTATCTGTATCAGCGTCTGTAGAGGCGGTATCTGTATCAGCGTCTGTAGAGGCGGTATCTGTATCAGCGTCGTCTGTAGAGGCAGTATCTGTATCAGCGTCTGTAGAGGCGGTATCTGTATCAGCGTCTGTAGAGGCGGTATCTTTATCAGCGTCGTCTGTAGAGGCAGTATCTGTATCAGCGTCTGTAGAGGCAGTATCTGTATCAGCGTCTGTAGAGGCGGTATCTGTATCAGCGTCGTCTGTAGAGGCGGTATCTTTATCAGCGTCGTCTGTAGAGGCGGTATCTGTATCAGCGTCGTCTGTAGAGGCGGTATCTGTATCAGCGTCGTCTGTAGAGGCGGTATCTGTATCAGCGTCTGTAGAGGCGGTATCTGTATCAGCGTCTGTAGAGGCGGTATCTGTATCAGCGTCGTCTGTAGAGGCGGTATCTGTATCAGCGTCGTCTGTAGAGGCGGTATCTGTATCAGCGTCGTCTGTAGAGGCGGTATCTGTATCAGCGTCTGTAGAGGCGGTATCTGTATCAGCGTCTGTAGAGGCGGTATCTTTATCAGCGTCGTCTGTAGAGGCGGTATCTGTATCAGCGTCTGTAGAGGCGGTATCTGTATCAGCGTCTGTAGAGGCGGTATCTGTATCAGCGTCTGTAGAGGCGGTATCTGTATCAGCGTCTGTAGAGGCGGTATCTGTATCAGCGTCTGTAGAGGCGGTATCTGTATCAGCGTCTGTAGAGGCGGTGTCTGTATCAGCGTCTGTAGAGGCGGTGTCTGTATCCGCGTCTGTAGAGGCGGTGTCTGTATCAGCGTCCGTAGAGGCGGTATCTGTATCAGCGTCGTCTGTAGAGGCGGTATCTGTATCAGCGTCTGTAGAGGCGGTATCTGTATCAGCGTCTGTAGAGGCGGTATCTTTATCAGCGTCTGTAGAGGCGGTATCTGTATCAGCGTCGTCTGTAGAGGCGGTATCTGTATCAGCGTCTGTAGAGGCGGTATCTGTATCAGCGTCTGTAGAGGCGGTATCTGTATCAGCGTCTGTAGAGGCGGTATCTGTATCAGCGTCGTCTGTAGAGGCGGTATCTGTATCAGCGTCGTCTGTAGAGGCGGTATCTGTATCAGCGTCGTCTGTAGAGGCGGTATCTTTATCAGCGTCTGTAGAGGCGGTATCTTTATCAGCGTCGTCTGTAGAGGCGGTATCTGTATCAGCGTCGTCTGTAGAGGCGGTATCTGTATCAGCGTCGTCTGTAGGCGGTATCTGTATCAGCGTCTGTAGAGGCGGTATCTGTATCAGCGTCTGTAGAGGCGGTATCTGTATCAGCGTCGTCTGTAGAGGCGGTATCTGTATCAGCGTCGTCTGTAGAGGCGGTATCTGTATCAGCGTCGTCTGTAGAGGCGGTATCTGTATCAGCGTCGTCTGTAGAGGCGGTATCTTTATCAGCGTCGTCTGTAGAGGCGGTATCTGTATCAGCGTCTGTAGAGGCGGTATCTTTATCAGCGTCTGTAGAGGCGGTATCTGTATCAGCGTCGTCTGTAGAGGCGGTATCTTTATCAGCGTCTGTAGAGGCGGCATCTGTATCAGCGTCGTCTGTAGAGGCGGTATCTGTATCAGCGTCTGTAGAGGCGGTATCTGTATCAGCGTCTGTAGAGGCGGTATCTGTATCAGCGTCTGTAGAGGCGGTATCTGTATCAGCGTCTGTAGAGGCGGTATCTGTATCAGCGTCTGTAGAGGCGGTATCTGTATCAGCGTCTGTAGAGGCGGTATCTGTATCAGCGTCGTCTGTAGAGGCGGTATCTGTATCAGCGTCGTCTGTAGAGGCGGTATCTGTATCAGCGTCGTCTGTAGAGGCGGTATCTGTATCAGCGTCTGTAGAGGCGGTATCTGTATCAGCGTCTGTAGAGGCGGTATCTGTATCAGCGTGCGTCTGTAGAGGCGGTATCTGTATCAGCGTCGTCTGTAGAGGCGGTATCTGTATCAGCGTCGTCTGTAGAGGCGGTATCTTTATCAGCGTCGTCTGTAGAGGCGGTATCTGTATCAGCGTCGTCTGTAGAGGCGGTATCTGTATCAGCGTCGTCTGTAGAGGCGGTATCTGTATCAGCGTCGTCTGTAAAGGCGGTATCTGTATCAGCGTCTGTAGAGGCGGTATCTTTATCAGCGTCTGTAGAGGCGGTATCTTTATCAGCCTCTGTAGAGGCGGTATCTGTATCAGCGTCGTCTGTAGAGGCGGTATCTTTATCAGCGTCTGTAGAGGCGGTATCTGTATCAGCGTCGTCTGTAAAGGCGGTATCTGTATCAGCGTCTGTAGAGGCGGTATCTTTATCAGCGTCTGTAGAGGCGGTATCTTTATCAGCGTCTGTAGAGGCGGTATCTGTATCAGCGTCTGTAGAGGCGGTATCTGTATCAGCGTCTGTAGAGGCGGTATCTTTATCAGCGTCTGTAAAGGCGGTATCTGTATCAGCGTCTGTAGAGGCGGTATCTTTATCAGCGTCTGTAGAGGCGGTATCTTTATCAGCGTCTGTAGAGGCGGTATCTGTATCAGCGTCGTCTGTAGAGGCGGTATCTTTATCAGCGTCTGTAGAGGCGGTATCTGTATCAGCGTCTGTAGAGGTGGTATCTGTATCAGCGTCTGTAGAGGCGGTATCTGTATCAGCGTCTGTAGAGGCGGTATCTGTATCAGCGTCTGTAGAGGCGTGTATCTTTATCAGCGCTCTGTAGAGGCGGTATCTTTATCAGCGTCGTCTGTAGAGGCGGTATCTGTATCAGCGTCGTCTGTAGAGCGGTATCTGTATCAGCGTCTGTAGAGGCGGTATCTGTATCAGCGTCTGTAGAGGCGGTATCTGTATCAGCGTCTGTAGAGGCGGTATCTGTATCAGCGTCTGTAGAGGCGGTATCTGTATCAGCGTCTGTAGAGGCGGTATCTTTATCAGCGTCTGTAGAGGCGGTATCTTTATCAGCGTCGTCTGTAGAGGCGGTATCTGTATCAGCGTCGTCTGTAGAGGCGGTATCTGTATCAGCGTCTGTAGAGGCGGTATCTGTATCAGCGTCGTCTGTAGAGGCGGTATCTGTATCAGCGTCGTCTGTAGAGGCGGTATCTTTATCAGCATTATAAAAGCTGATACTATTTCAACCACATAATATTTACATCCAAGCAGAACTGAAATCTCATCAGAAACATGTTGGGGTTGTTTTCTCAGCTTTCTATTTCCTTCCAAACTTTTTTACGGATGTCATTTGGACGTTTTGCACGGGGGATATTGCATTTTCTCCCCGGTCCCTAAAATGTCTTTGCTCCGCGAAAGAAGCAGAGATGACAGAAAACTTTACCATTGTCAACTAGATAGACTGAATGATTCATTCTATGTCATGACATTATCCTGGTGAGTGCAGGTTTGTTTAGTCTTCTTGGGCAACATATGACAGGGAGAGAAGCTGCATGTATCTGACTACAGACAAGTTGACTAACAAATAGCCTACCAAAATGGCGGAAATTATAAGCAGAAACAAGCCTAAATCGGGGGGAATAAAAAATCCAACACCCCTGTCAAATCATTCCACCGTCTCTGACCGCAGCCTCCAGTGTATTTTCTATATTAACGGCGTAGGGTCTGGTGCCTCTGATTCTCACTATCTCGTCTTGTCGGACGGATGTGGATGAACGAACAGCTGACTGGCACACCACTAGTCTCCTAGTTATACCTCCCCTAGTTATAGCCTCGTCCAGACTTCTTTTTCACATGCAGATTCCATAGTGCTTCATACAGAACCTTCTAGACTAGCCAGTTGTCTGCAATGCACCTTTAATCCATTATAACAACATGCTGAACTTTCTGCTTTGTCAGGTTTGTTTATTTTGGCTACACATCATCGTTCCTTTATTGACCAGGAACTTTCACCAGAGCTACTGTATCATAAACACAACATGACTCCTGTCATGACCAGTCAGAGCTACTGTATCATAAACACAACATGACTCCTGTCATGACCAGTCAGAGCTACTGTATCATAAACACATCATGACTCCTGTCATGACCAGTCAGAGCTACTGTATCATAAACACAACATGACTCCTGTCATGACCAGTCAAGCTACTGTATCATAAACACAACATGACTCCTGTCACGACCAGTCAGAGCTACTGTATCATAAACACAACATGACTCCTATCACGACCAGTCAGAGCTACTGTATCATAAACACAACATGACTCCTGTCATGACCAATCAGAGACTACTGTATCATAAACACAACATGACTCCTGTCATGACCAGTCAGAGCTACTGTATCATAAACACAACATGACTCCTGTCATGACCAGAGCTACTGTATCATAAACACAACATGACTCCTGTCATGACCAGAGCTACTGTATCATAAACACAACATGACTCCTGTCATGACCAGAGCTACTGTATCATAAACACAACATGACTCCTGTCATGACCAGTCAGAGCTACTGTATCATAAACACAACATGACTCCTGTCATGACCAGTCAGAGCTACTGTATCATAAACACAACATGACTCCTGTCATGACCAATCAGAGCTACTGTATCATAAACACATCATGACTCCTGTCAGACCAGTCAGAGCTACTGTATCATAAACACATCATGACTCCTGTCAAGACCAGTCAGAGCTACTGTATCATAAACACAACATGACTCCTGTCACGACCAGTCAGAGCTACTGTATCATAAACACAACATGACTCCTGTCATGACCAATCAGAGCTACTGTATCATAAACACAACATGACTCCTGTCATGACCAGTCAGAGCTACTGTATCATAAACACAACATGACTCCTGTCACGACCAATCAGAGCTACTGTATCATAAACACATCATGACTCCTGTCATGACCAATCAGAAGCTTCCTTTATTAATCAGACCAGAGTCAGGGCACCGTTAAGACGGAGTAGCTACTTGTAACCTGCCTGATTAGACATCATCAATCCAGTTGAAGTTACTCACCAGACTGGCTGACTGGCTGGCTGACTGACTGGCTGAATGATTGACTGGCTGGCTGGCTGACTGGCTGAATGATTGACTGGCTGACTGAGTGGCTGAATGATTGACTGGCTGACTGGCTGACTGACTGACTGAATGATTGACTGGCTGGCTGAATGATTGTTGACTGGCTGACTGGCTGGCTGACTGGCTGAATAATTGGCTGGCTGGCTGGCTGGCTGAATGATTGACTGGCTGGCTGGCTGACTGACTTGGCTGACTGGCTGAATGATTGGCTGGCTGGCTGACTGGCTGGCTGGCTGGCTGACTGGCTGGCTGACTGGCTGGCTGGCTGGCGTGGCTGGCTGGCTGGCTGGCTGACTGGCTGGCTGACTGACTAACTGACTGGACGGACCGACTGGCTGGCTGGCTGACATAAAGACGGTGGGAGACATTCATTGTCGGAAATACATGTATATTTCCTACCCACCAGACAGATGAACTCTGTGTATATTAAAGTCATGGTACAGATGAACTCTGTATATATTAAAGCCATGGTACATGAACTCTGTATATATTAAAGCCATGGTACAGATCGAACTCTGTATATTAAAGTCATGGTACAGATGAACTCTGTATATATTAAAGTCATGTTACAGATGAACTCTGTGTATATTAAAGTCATGGTACAGATGAACTCTCGGTATATATTAAAGCCATGGTACAGATGAACTCTGTGTATATTAAAGCCATGGTACAGATGAACTCTAGGTATATTTAAAGTCACGTTACAGATGAACTCTGTATATTAAAGTCATAGTGGCCACAGATGAACTCTGTATATATTAAAGCCATGGTACAGATGAACTCTGTGTATATTAAAGCCATGGGTACAGATGAACTCTGTATATAATTAAAAAGTCATGTTACAGATGAACTCTGTATATTTAAAGCCATGGTACAGATGAACTCTGCTGTATATTAAAGCCATGGTACAGATGAACTTTCTCTGTATATATTGAAGTCATGGTTACAGATGAACTCTGTATATATTAAAGCCATGGTACAGATGACTCCTGTGTATATTAAAGTCATGTTACAGATGAACTCTCGGTATATATTAAAGGTCATGGTACAGATGAACTCTGTATATATTAAAGTCATGGTACAGATGAACTCTGTATATATTAAAGTCATGGTACAGATAACTCTGTATATATTAAAGTCATGGTACAGATGAACTCTGTATATATTAAAGCCATGGTACAGGTGACTCTGTATAATATTAAAGTCATGGTACAGATGAACTCTGTATATTTAAAGCCATGGTACAGATGAACTCTGTATATTTAAAGCCATGGTACAGATGACTCTGTATATATTAAAGCCATGGTACAGATGATCTCTGTATATATTAAAGTCATACAGATGAACTCTGTACTATATTAAAGTCATGGTACAGATGAACTCTGTATATATTAAAGCCATGGTACAGATGACTCTGTATATATTAAAGTCATGTACAGATAACTCTGTATATATTAAAGTCATGGTACAAGATGAACTCTGTATATATTAAAGCCATGGTACAGATGACTCTGTATATATTAAAGTCATGTTACAGATGAACTCTGTATATATTAAAGCCATGGTACAGATGAACTCTGTATATATTAAAGCCATGGTACAGATGAACTCTGTATATAAGATTAAAGTCATGGTACAGATGAATCTCTGTATATATTAAAGAGTCATGGTACAGATGAACTCTGTATATATTAAAGTCATGGTACAGAGATGAACTCTGTATATTAAAGCCATGGTACAGATGAACTCTGTATATAATTTAAAGTCCTGGTACAGATGAACTCTGTATATAATAAAGTCATGGTACAGATGAACTCTGTATATATTAAAG